>NC_136505.1:80739480-80914480 GCF_053919585.1 Euprymna scolopes | reverse complement strand
TTAAATGCCTGTACAAAAAAGTCTGGAAACTTATCGAAGGCACCTCATATATATATATATATATATATATATATATATATATATATATATATACACATCACGCACACATATATGTATATATGTGCACATCATTTTTTCGTTGAGATAGCTTTTGTTGTTTTTATTTAAACTGTTTCTTTCTTCCCTGTTATGAATCCATACAATTTGCCTTTCATATTGTATTTATTGCTAACAGTTTCAGCTGAATATGTTCATATTTTGATTTCATTTCAATTTGACAGATGATTATAATTGAACAACAAAAAAAAAAAACCCAAAAAAACAATTTACATATTTTTTTCCATGTTGGTAACCTTGAGGATTTCTAATATTTAAATTTTAGCAAAATGAGATGGTGAACACTTTCATAATCTAAAATAGCTGATAACAATTAAGGAAAGAGTAATAAAATTTTCATTAACTCGCTTTACTATTATAAATGTATTTTATAACACAACAATATCAAATGTAGTCATCAAATCCATTTGCAGATAGTAGTTTCTTTATATATAACCTTTTTCTGAATTTAATCTAGCATTGTCGGCCATAATGAATGACCCATTAATGTTTCTTATTTTTGTTGTATTGGCAGATTCATACTGGTATTCAACTTGTAAGGCAACAAGGATTATTAGGTAATCTATACCAATACAGGATAAAAACATGGAATAGTTTCTTCTATTTCACATTTAGGAACAAATCTAGCCTACTTTTTCATTAAAGATAGATTTATTGGGTTTTTTAACTGTGCTGTATTCATAGTAAAAATACACACATATATATAAGATAGAATTCAAGTCTCTGAATATGAAAAAACAAAAAACATATTACTCATATTTTCTATAATAATTAACAGAATATTCAACATTAAATAGAATGCATTTAAGACTGACGGGTCTTGCAAACAATATGGCTACAATAACGAGGTTTTGCTGCGGATTTACAGGCTCTTCTTGTTTTAAAAGGATGTTTTAATCCAAGCTTGAAAATCTATTCAACCATCAATTCCCTCACAAATTCCCAAACAATCTAGGAAAAATAAAGGTCTATGACAACAAACAAATGTCCATTTTTATAAAAAAAGACAAAACAAATTATAGATTAGTTACTAAAAAGCAAATGGTTCTAATTGCTACCTTCTTTCTTTTTCTGATTTGTTTGGATTTTCTCTTTTCTTCAATTTCAAAGGCAAGTAAGTTTTTTTTTTTTTACATAGTACGTCACCACTTATCAAGGCCGATAGGCCACTCAAGGATAATGGTTAAAGAGTGTAGAGTAGTCAAAAGGACAATATAGTAATCGATAGTAATAGAAGTTCGGTAAATTTGTTAACTTAGGTGGAACGGCTCATCAGAAACTTGTTCACGTTGGATTTGAAGACAACCATATTATAGAAAGCTGGAAAGCAGGAAAACGGAAGACAATTCCACAGGCGTGCAGTTCTAAGAAAGAAGCTTTGTTCATGGAATCTACGTTAAGGTTTAGGCACAGATAACGAGTGGGGAGGAAATTATTGATAGTGTTTTCAGCTAGACGAGTGTTTCTTGTGAAAGTTTGGCGAGGGGGGGGACCATAGATTGAAGCTCAATTGAACACTTTCCATGAAAATAATGATAAAGCAGAGACAAACTCGCAACATCTCTTCTGTGAGATAGAGGTTGCAGCGAAGAGAAAAGGAGATCTCCCACCAGGCCACGAAGTCTATTTTGAACTCTATCAAGGCAGGACAAGTCTTTTCTAGCAGCTCCTGCCCATATGTGGCAACAGTACTCCATCCTTGGACGTATCTGGCTCTTATATAGATAGAGAATTGCATCAGCAGTGAGATATCTACTGGATCAATAGAAGGATCCGACCATTTTTCCAGCGGTCTTGGCAACGGATTTGATGTACGTATTCCATTTAAGATCAGGAGTAAAGGTCAAGCCCAGAAGCCTGTCAAATCTTGAGGCCTCCCCAAGACGAGAGCCATTCATTTCAATTGATGCCAGATGGGGATCAGAACGTTGATGATGTAAAGATAGAAGCTTGGTTTTAGATGCATTAAAAGTAACCAGCCATTCCTTTCCCCATTGTACAATGTGGTCAAGATCAGAGGAGAGAGAATCAGAGAGAACTTGGTCGTTTATTGTCTTAGATGTGCTACCATAGATAGTAGTGTCATCAGCAAAAATGTCTACGAATGATATAAGGATGTGATCTGGAAGATCATTAATGTAGATCAGGAAAAGAGTTGGACCCAGGATCGACCCCTGAGGGACTCCAGCATTTATACTGTGAGCTTGTGATTTTTGCCCATCAACTACTACTCTTATGAACCTATCAGAAAGAAATGATTTAATAATTGAGAAGACATTTCCAGCTATACCATGGCTGGAGATCTTATGAAGTAAACCTTTATGCCATACCCTATCAAAGGCCTTTGATATTTCAAGAGCAATTGCCCTAGAAAGGTTGCCTCTGTCGAGAGATTCGCTAATCCTATGAGATATAACTGTAAGCACATCTGCTGTAGATCTAGCAGAACGGAAACCATATTGTGTCACTAAGAAGGTTATTTTTGCCGAGATGGTTGATTACTTCTCTATTTAACACAGATTCCAGCAACTTATTCATGACGCACAGGAGACTTATTGGTCTGTACTGAGAGGGGGATGACCGATCACCTGAATTCTTAAATACAGGGCATACTGATGAGATTTTCCAGGGTGATGGGAAGCAATTCTCCTTAAGACAACGTTTAAACAGTTTTGTAAGTATTGTTGCTAGTTCTGGTTGAAGTTTTTTGAGTACTATAATTGGAATATCGTCAGGGCCGGTAGCTTTACTGGAATCAAGGTTTTTGATTAGCTTGGCAACATCACATACAGATATTTGTATATCACATAGTGTTTTCTGATATAGGAGGAAATATTGGGGGTTGGCGGCCTTGGTCACAAAGGGTAGAATTAGCTGCAAAGTTCTTGGCAAAGAGTTTGGCTTTGTCTGATGCTGACGAGATTAACTCAGGTCCATTGATGATAGTTGGGATGGAGCACACGCTTCTGTTCAAGATTCTGTTTGCAATTGTCCAAAACTGGTGGGAACCAAGCCGCTGCTCAGCTACTATGGACTTGACGGACTGAGCATACAACTCTCTTGCATTCTTTATTACTTTCTTACAATGGTTACTGGCAGTCCTGAAAGCGGCTTTAGTTTCCATACATCTATTACATTGGAAGCAGTGGAAAAAGTGATTTCTGTGCGCAATAGCAGCAGCACATTCAGGAGAAAACCATGGCTGGCTGTTAGGTTTTTGCTGGAACTTTTTCGAGGGTATGAAATTGTCTATACCTACAATTAACCATTCTGTCAGGTCTGATACTATAGACGACACATCCTTTTTAAACATGGAACGCAGAGAAAGATCCGATATAAATGTACGGAAACTATCCCAGTCAGCCATAGTGTATCGATATACTGTACGATGGAGAGGTACGTCTGAGGACTTATTACATTTCATTTTTATCTTAATTGATACAACTGAGTGGTCGGAAGATCCAAGGGGAGACAGAACAGAAACTGAACATAGTTCAGGGCAAGTTGTGAGAAAAAGGTCTATGAGACTTGCATACTGGCCGTCATTGTCGGGCACACGGGTGGGTTCATGAACAATCTGAGTGAGATCATAAGCAATGGAGAAATCATGACAGAATCTCCCCTCATCATCGGTCTTGTTTGAGTGGGTCAACCATTCCACATTGTGAACATTGAAGTCTCCACATACGTGAATGTTAGCTGAAGGATATGTTGATAGAACTTGGTCAATTTTCTCAGATATGCTTTTAAAGATAGTAACTCCGCTGTTATGGGGGCGATAGAGAGTAAATATAAATGCTGTAGTGTGAGCTAGTGCTA
Organism: Euprymna scolopes; assembly: GCF_053919585.1. NCBI lineage: Eukaryota > Metazoa > Mollusca > Cephalopoda > Sepiida > Sepiolidae > Euprymna > Euprymna scolopes. The sequence goes on along the minus strand of NC_136505.1, from coordinate 80,910,544 downwards.
CTCAGAAGCACATATAGGGTAAGTTAGGATCTTCTCTGGAGATGTCCCTACCACATGGAAAGCCATCTTTTATATAGGCACATATTCCATGCCCATGACGATCTTGGGGGTCAGTTTTGGAAGTTAGGTTAGAGTATCCTTTAATTACGAACTCATTTAGGGAAATAGTCTGTCCAATTACAGTTTCACTTAAAAATAAAAGGTCTGATGTAGTCTCCTGTAATTGGGCTTCAACCTCTGGAAGGTTAGAACGTAGACCCCTGATGTTGGAGAAGGAGACATGGTAGTGGGGGTCTATGTTGGAAGTTTCAGATCCGGGTTTAATCGTGTATTTTTTATTGAAACTTGTCATGATGGAATTTTGGAGTTTGTGGACTAGGTCGTCAGATTTGCTTAGAGCAGGACATAGAGGGGAAACAAAGAGAGAAAAAGAAATGAAGAATTTTTTTTTTATTATTTGTAGCAAATGATAAGATAAAGCCGTAACAATTACCCACAAGTATGGCATCGAGAGGCCCCACCAGAGACTACTGCATGGTCCAGAATCCATTCACCAAATGGCAATACAGCAGCCCCAGTACTTTGCACCTGCTGATAGGACAGCCTCCTTAGTGGTTAATCTAAGGTTCGGGTCCCTGATTATCAGGCGGATAACGTCAGCCCAGATAAAACGTTTACCTCCAGCACCCTTACTAGTGACATGGCTACAAGGATAGACATAGAACAGAAAATTTCCGCCATCTTTGCCGACTGTTCACGCAAAATACTGCCAACCTAGAATACAGCTTTTTCTTCTCCTTTTGTCAGAAAAATCACTCATTAAAAAAATGAGGACTGAGTGACAAATAAAGAGAAGCGAGAGTAACGGGAGCTGCCGACAACGCTTCCACAAAACGTTCTCTACTCTCCTTTAAAAAAAAAAGATGTATTAAGTATTATACTTAATAAAAGTCCAACTGGCGAGTTTTTTAAAGGGAACGTATGGTGATAGATTACCCTCTCGCGAAATAACAATGAATACAATTTCCTAATCTGTTAATACAATCAACATGGTAGATATAATAAACATTTATGACGAGAAAACGCTATCATTAAATAAAACAATCAGGAGATAAAAATATAAATTAAGTACTGAAATAGAATGTAGTTATTAATATTAGAAATTAAACAAAAAAAATAAAATACACTTATCTCGAACACGCATTCATCTTCAGAGTGCAAACTGATTTGAAAAGACTTAGTTTTAATATCAGCGTCCCAAAAGACTTTTTTTTTTTTTAAATTAACCGTTAAAACAAAACGTGATCACTTTCTGAATTTTTGCGAGTGGCGTTATAGAAATTGCGATATAAGAGAACAGCGGGGGAGGGGGCTTCTGAAATTCAACTAGTGTCGTTATAAGAAAATCAACATAAAATGAAAAAAAAACCCAAAAAAACCCGACCCCCCCCCAAAAAAAAAACAGAAATTGAGTGGGGGGGGGGTCTGAAAGAAAAATAAAATGGTTGAGTATGCTATCCTTAAGATCAACTTGGTATATATAATAAACATTTATGACGAGAAAACGCTATCATTAAATAAAACAATCAGGAGATAAAAATATAAATTAAGTACTGAAATAAAATGTAGTTATTAATATTAGAAATTAAACAAAAAAATTAAAATACACTTATCTCTAAGAAACAAAAACAAAATTAACATTTATCCACTAAGGACTCAAAAACATAGATTGAACTCCACTCCCCTCATCATGCATTTGGTGGAGGCAAGTTGCAAAGGAATCTTCAGTTATTCACATACACACTTCTATCAGCTTGCACACATCTATACATGCACTAACAAGAACACAGTAAACCAACACGCATACACAATGCCATGCTGCCAAATACTCACATACATATATTACTTACATAAGTATATTATTTACACTATGAACATTTTGACTTGTGACTAACATTTTTTACTCAACACAAATTTGTATAACTGAACACTTATTGGTCCCCCGATTTATCGGAGAGGGACCTATAAGTGTTCAGTGGCGTCTGTGCATCCGTGCACCCGGAATTGCCAGATAACCGTCAATTAGTTTTTCCTGAAATTTTCCCACAAATTGTATTTCATTAAATAGATATGCACAGTAAAAAAAAATTTTTTACAAAAATTACCGTTGCACCCCCAGGGGCTCAAAAGAGGTCAAAAATGCCCCAAAATGGCCACAAATGACATATTTTGTCCCATAAATTTTGATTCATTCATTATATTTTTTTTAAACATGGCCAAAATGTGGAGCCCATTGTTCTTAATATGAATCTAGTATGGGTGTCCCTGGCAAAATTCTGGTTCGCGTACCTGGGGACTTTGTGCTAAAAATGCTTCTTTTGTGGCTCTTTTTCATATTTCTCAACAAAAACTTGATATGTCTGACTATATAGTGGTTTTTCATGGTGTTTAACTCAAATATACATGTGTTAAGGCCTGACACTGCACCGTTATTCATTTACACTGGGATTCGGCGTCCCCAGAGGCCCAAAAGATGTCAAAAATGCCCCCAAATGGTAAAAAATGACACTTTTTGCCTCATAGCGTTTGATCTATCCATTAGATTTTCCTGAAACTTAGCCAAAATATGGAGGCTATTCTTTTAAATATAGATTCAGTATGAGTGACCCTGGCAAAATTCTGGTTCGCATCCTTCTAGAACTTTTAGGGCTAAAAAAAATATGGAGCTCTTTTTTCATATTACTCAAGAACTTGATATCTATACCTATATAGTAGTTTTCCATGGTGCTGGATTCAAATATACATGTCTTAAGGCATGAAACTGCATAGTTTTTCCGTTTTTACTGGGATTCGGCATTCCCAGGGGCTCAAAAGGGGTTACAAATGCCCCAAAATTGCAAAAAAAAAAACAACACTTTTTACCCCATAACTTTTGCTTGATCCATTAGATTTTTCTGAAACTTGGCAAAAATGTGAAGGCAATGTTGGCCCATCACACTTCTCACATTCATCATTTCTTTATTTTTTGTGGTGTCATCTCACATTCATCATTTCTTTATTTTTTGTGACGTCATCTCACATGCAGCACAAGAGGGGGGGCCATGCACGTGCAGCTTGTTGATATGAAAACTACTTATATTCTTATAAAATTCTAAATATAAAAGTTTTGTGATAAAATTTTGATTTTTCTTAATTTTTCATTTACAAAACTCTGTTCATGTTTTAGGTAGCACTCCTTAATTGATAACTCCTGTATGTTTTCAATGTTTCATATTTTCGTCCTCCGCTATGACATAATTTATATACACAATTTATATTAAATGTTTGTGTGGTTCTCAGCAATAGCAAAAGATGTTATCAGCATGCAAAATGACTTTACCAAAGCCAGGGACCATGCCATAAGCTTACATCATGATAGAAATGGATGCGTACCAAATTCAAAGTGTTTGCAATGTTTTACTTTGTGAATGACTAATTGCAAAAAATTTTAAGCCCCAAAATTATGAATTTTTGTAAATAATTTGATTGTGTGGACATCAACTTGATTTAGAAGGCAATGATGATCATAATCATGTGAGGAAGAGATTGCTTCATTATTGTTGAACAAGAGTTCTTTCAAAATTGTAGACAATTGTTGAGATCTTATTGCATGACATTCCAGTTTCTTATAATTTCTTTATTTACTTGATGTTTGTAATGATGTTTATTCCCATCTTCATTTAAATAAACCTTTGCTTTACTAATTCAATCTACAATATTTTTTTTTCAGAATTACTTATAAAAAATGTACTTTGGATTCATATCGGGCAGCATTGAATACTGCAATCAAAGTTGCCACCATTCACAACCTGGAACCAATCAAAGGCAAGACTGTCATTATTTACAGTTTGAATACACAGTCACAGAGTTTATGCAGTGCAGCCAAAAGTTTTGGCAGGTCGTGGTCTGTAAGTAGTTAGTGCATTTCCCTTTCCAACTGTTTTTCTCTATTGGCTGAGACGAAATGCACCTACATCAATTTTCTGTTTTTGTTTTCTATTCTCTTTTGTAAAACTTAATTATGTTCTACAAAAACAAAAACAACAGCCCCCTCCCCTTTCTCCCCCATCCTTTTTTTTTTTTTCGCTCCAACCTCCCACTTCCCTACTGGCTTCCAGATTAAAACATACTAACCTAAGTAATTAAAACAACCAAACTATAATCTAGAAATAATTTTTAAAAAAGGCAACTTGAAGTGCTAAAAGTTTTTCCTATCAATCAATCACACTAAACCCTGTCAGCAGGGCATCAGAATATGCAGACTGCCCCCCTGCAGAGAGTAGAAGTCCCCGAATGGGACTACCTGTTGGCCATAGGTAGCAACCCATAATACCATTAGAATGGGATCCTGGTGGTTGAGGGACTTGAAGGTCAGGGTTTAGTACCCCCACTTCCCAACACACCATTTTGGTCCTTACTAGGCTAGACGGGCGGTCGGAAGGACCCGATCCACGAAAACGGACAAACGGCTAGTCACGCCAAGCCCCACCATATATTGCCCACTCCAAAAATCCACTATTAATACAACACATCTATCCCTTTCCCACTAATAACGCCTACTCCCTAATATACGATGGAAAGCAGTGGCTGAGGGTCAATTGACAAAGTGAAAATATCAATGACATGGCTGCAAACCCCTTAAAATTACTACATATCCCATAATAACATCAAAGGAAGACAGGTGCTCATTATGATATCACCAAAATCGAGTATATCATCCTTGTATTCCTGTTGAGGCTGGGCAAATGGGTTTTGCGGGTGGGGAGCAAAGATGATGAAAAAAAAATCATAATATGGCTAATTCCCCCCCAAAACCACCCAACCACAAAAAAAAGAACCCACTCTGATGTCTCTGACATCAGTAGCTCTGAAGAAGAGCCAAGAAAACTGAGGAATTCTCCAACATAATGATGAAATCAATAGAGGAAACTCCTTTGAGCCAATTATCACCCTTTAAAATTGAAAAAAATTTAAAAACTATAAAGCCCAAATCTATAAAAAAACAAAAATTTAATGGCAGCCTATTAATTAAGACCTATGATGAAGAACAAATCAAAAAAATATTGAAGCTAAAAATATTTGAAAATATTAAAATCAAATGCTACAAACATCCACTTCTAAATACCTGCAAAGGAGTTGTGAAAAATCACGAACTTTCACTTTGTCTTTTGGAGGAGATCAAGACAAACCTACAGAAACAGAATGTGTTAGATGTTCATAGAGTTCAAATCAAGAAAGACAATGAGAAAATCAATACCAACACATACATACTAACTTTTGATTCCCACACCATACCGAAAGAAGTGAAAGTTGGATATATGAAAATAAATGTAGAAACCTACATCCCAAATCTACTCTAATGCCAGAAGTTTGGACACCATCAAGATCGGTGCACACAATCACCAGTGTGTGGAAGATGTGGGGAAAGTGGTCCACACATTGACTGCAGAAAAGATTTCAAATGTGCCAACTGCCTTGGAAATCATCGCGTTGGCTCTAGATACTGTGAAATATGGAAAAAAGAAAAAGAAGTGACCAAACTAAAACATACAAAGAACATATCCTACCCAGAGGCCAGGAAAATGTTTGAAACTAAAACCTACGCAGATGCAACCAAAAAAAGAAACTACTCCAATCGACAATCAAAATGGTCACATATATGAAACAGATACAACTGACAACAAACTCGATGTCTTAAGCAAATTAATAAAGGAAATGAAAGAACTACTAAAAGAAATGAGGAAAATGAATCGTGCAACAGCTGGAACCAATCCAATAATAATCAGAAGTAAAGACACTACTGATCCAAAAAAAAGAAACAAGATCACAAACCATTTCTACAAAAACAACTGAGCAACCATCAAACACATCACAAGAAAAGAACCAAAAATCTCTTCGGACAAAAACAAAACAAAAACAGGAAAAGAGAAATCCCAATCCACATCCCGAACAAGGAGTCCAACTGAAAATAGATTTGAAGGATTGCAGACAATGGAAGTAGAACACAACTCCAAATGACCAACAAAATACTACAATGGAACATCAGAGGGACAAAACAAACCTATACTGTCAAACAAATAAAAATAGCAGAACAAAATAAAAAAACTCTGAACATAGCAGCTCTACAATGGAACTGTAGAGGATTAAAACCAAACTATGAAGAGTTAAAGTAATTAAAGAATATGACCCAGATGTCGTATGTTTGCAGGAAACTCTAGTGAGGGAGGACTCCAAACCCTAACTCTCTCTTAAAGACTATGAAATCTACAATAAAATCAACCTTTCACATATAGATCGTAGACCAATAGGCGGTACGACCATTATATTAAAGAAAACAATACCCCAAAACACAAACTAAATACAGAACTTCAAGCCGTTGCAGTAAGAGCTACCTTACACCAAACTCTCACAATTTGCTCGATCTACATTCCACAAAAATATAAACTAGAAAAAACTCAAATAGACAGAATAATTGAACAGCTCCCTGCACCATTCCTAATCCTGGGGGATTTCAATGCACACAGATATCTTTGGGGAAACGGAGCATCAAAATGGCAACTAATGATAGCTGACTGGTCCACATTCAGAAATCTCTGCCAAACACAAATAAATAATGAAATACTTCAGGAACCTGACCCAGTAGCAACGTTCACTCAAAAGTTAATAAAAATAGCAGAAGAAACAATCCCCAAAACTTCAAAGAAAAACAGTAAACATAACCCATGGTTCACAAAAGAGTGCAAAGAATCAAGAAACGGAAAAAAGCCCTAAAAAAATTCAGAATAAATCCATCCACAACAAATTTAAAAATTTACTGCCAAGCCCATGCAAAAGCACGACAAATAACCAAAAAAGCCAAACGGGAAACATGGCAAGATTATGTATCTAAGTTGAATAATAAAACACCTAGCAAGAAAGTATGAGACATGGTGAGGAAAATTAATGGGAAACAAATCCAATACCCCACTATACGCCTAAAAAAACCTGATGGTGAAAAATGCACTGAAAAAAAGGACATGGCAAACTTACTTGCTGAACAACTAAACAAAAACTCTTCACTCAAACACCACAGCTTAACATTCCAAAACTACAAAATAGAAGCAGAAAAAGGAAAACTGAATTTCACCTCAAACAACACAGAAAAATATAATTTACCATTCACAATAACCGAACTTAAAAGCGCTCTGGATAGAAGCAAAGATATTGCTACGGGACCAGATGAGATCCATTACCAATTTTTGAAACAACTACCAGAAACTTCATTAAATACTCTTTTAAACATTTTCAATAATACCTGACTCTTGGGTTACTTACCTAACATTTGGCAAGAGTCCACAATCATACCAATCCCAAAACCTGACAAACACCCCTCAAATCCAAAAAATTACCGCCCTATCTCTCTAACTAGCTGTATCTGCAAGACCATGGAGAGACTGGTAAACTATCACTTCGTATGGATATTAGAAAAAAAAACAAGATATTAGACAAACATCAATGTGGCTACAGAAAAAAAAGGAGCACAATGGGTCAGTTGGTTAGGATGGAATCTTACATAAGAGATGGACTTATCAGAAACCACCATGTGGTGTCAGTATTTTTTGATTTAGAAAAAGCATACAACACCACATGGAAATACGGCATCATGAGGGACCTGCACAACCTGAGAATCAGAGGAAGGATGCCAATATTCATACAAAATTTCCTTAAGAATCGTTCTTTTAGGGTGTGCCTCGGAGGAGAAAAATCTGAAGTGTATGAACAGGAGATGGAAGTGCCCCAGGACAGTATAATATCCGTTACACTCTTCCTGCTGAAAATCAATAGTATTGATAAAGTAGTGACCACAAACATTGATAAATCCCTCTTTGTAGACGATTTTTCAATCATCTATTCATCTCCTAATATGTTAACAATAGAAAAAAAATTACAGGAATGCCTTAACAAAATGGGCTGATGAAAATGGGTTTATCTTCTCAAAAACCAAAACAGTTTGCATGCACTTTTGCAAAAAAAAAAAGAGGATATCATCATAACCCACAATTAAAAATTAATAACAATTCAATACAAATGGTACAGCAAACAAAATATCTGCAGATGATCCTGGATAACAAATTTAACTTCAAGCCACATAGAGAAGCACTCCCAAAAAATGCCAAAATGCATTAAACATACTAAAGATAATATCACACACAAACTGGAGAGCAGACAGGGAAATCATGCTCCTACTGTATAGAGCACTCATTAGACCTAAGTTGGACTATGGTTGCATTATATATAACTGAGCAAGAAAATCATATCTAGAGAAACTCAAGCCCATACAAAACCAAGCACTCAGACTCTGTTTAGGAGCCTTTCGAACATCACCTATTCAAAGCCTGCACATAGAAGCTAATGAACTCCCCCTCCACCTGAGATGGGAAAAACTCTCGCTCCAATATACGGTGAAACTTAAAAGTCTACCAGAAAATCCTGCTCATGAAAAAATATATACATCAATGTATGAACATTTCTATACCAGCAGACCTACAGCTATTAAACCTCTGAGATATCGCCTTAAAAAGGCTATTACAGAAGGATACGAAGAACCAAAAAACATACAGACTTACACAATTAATAATACTCCACCATGGACAATCACAGAACCTTATATTGACATGACTATTAAAACAGCTAAAAAGCAGACTAGCTATCAAACCTATTGAAACAAATTCCTAGAACTTAGGGATAAATACTCCACATACAAAACCATCTATACAGATGGCTCAAAAATAACTGAAAGATAGGAGCAGCAGCAAAAATGCATAACAAACACAAGCAAGTCTGATTACCGGACGATACCTCTATATATACCGCAGAGCTACAGACTATTAAGATGGCTCTAGAACTAGTCCGGGAATCTAGCAAAAACAAATTCCTTATCTTCAGTGACTCCATGTCCAGCTTAATGGCATTGAAAAAAAGGAACATAAACCATCCGTACATCCTGGAAATTATGGAAATATACCAACACCAAGTAAGGGAAATAAAACAATGATATTAGCATGAATACCGAGTCATGTCGGCATAAAAGGAAATTCAGAAGCTGACAAACTGGCCGAAGACGCAGCAAATCTGACCCCCATCAAACATAAAAATACCATACACAGATAGGAAAAACAAAATAAACTCCTACATAAAAATCAAATGGCAAAAACTATGGAACAAACAACTAAACAACAAACTTAGAGAAATACAACTGAATTTTGGACAAGATAGGGCCATAATACCAATACGAAAATTAGACACTATATTCACCAGAATTCGAATTGGTCATTCATTAATGAAAGTAGAAGGTATTCCTCAATGTAGAACCTGTCAACATCCACTAACCATTAAACACATATTAATGGAATGCAAAAAATATGAAAATATTCGTGTGAAATATTTCAAGGAACAAAACCTTAAAGCAATATTTGGAAAAGAAACACCCTATAAAATATTAGATTTTCTAAAAAAAAATGAAACTTTTGGAACTCATTTGAAAAAAAAAAACTAGAAAAGAGACTGACAATAAGAAACATTAAAAAATACTTAATCTTAATTAAAAACAAACTATTACCTAAAACCTCAAATGAAGAATATTCTCTTCATATTTCATGGCATGGAAAGACCTATAGGGTTGATGTGCCACTAAACAAAAACTTACCTTACCTTACATATTTACTGTTGAGCTTTTTGCTCTTTTGTGTGACTTTGAAAGCATAAAATATAATCAATATAAATATATGTTCTGAAGAATGTGTGAGTGGTGAGACACAACTATGAAGAAATAAATGGATGAAAATGATTCTATGAAATTCAAAACTATAAAATGATTTATTTATCTCTTGAAGAAATTACTATAAATGGGGCAGATTAATCATGGTAATCCAATTTTGGTAGTATCCTCCATTTTGAATTTCACTTTTTGCTTTGATCGTTTGTTCTATGCAGGGGCAGATAATTCTGCTTCATCTCTCTCACCATAGGCATATCAATCATGCTTCAAAATGGCTCTTAATAAGGGAGATAATTTTAAAATACAAAGTTATCTCCATTTAAAGAGATTTTCTAGAGATATTCCTATATACATCTTTAAGTTTTATGCTATTAAAGTTTTTGTTATAGCCTAACTTGCATTAGATTTTCAGTTTGATTTGTGAATTGACTCTCTAGATAAAATCTTTAGTTGAGCCCTAGGTGTTTCCTTTTGCATGACTGAAGTGCTTTGTTGAGGTTACTTAAATATGTTCAAAAATATATCCAGTGGAAAAGTAACATTTTGTGAGATATGAGGGTTACAGTTGATTTGCATGTCAAACCCAGATAGAAGACTGCACACTGATGTCATAAATAATATTTCTGTTTTTGCATAAGATGTAATCTGGTGTTCACTTTTTGTTTTTTACTATTTTGATAGCGAAATAGTAAAAAACAAAAAGTGAACACCAGATTACATCTATTATTTTGTTTAAGAATTTTTGTCCTGGTTTTAAAGTGTGACTGATGGTAATTGAAATTCTGTTTCATTAGTGTATTTCTCTTGCAAAAAGTTTATACAGTTTACTGAATAGTTTTCTTAGTCAATAGGGCTTTAACCAGTGAACTACCATTACGGGCATTCGGTTTTTGTGTAGTTCTATAATTTACAAAGAAATATTTGGTTCTTGTCCAGAATTCCTGCAAAGTCAATGTAAAGATGTGACCAGGGGAATCCGGAATAGACAAGAAAATGTTTTGCTCCTCTCAGACTTTTGCTGCTGATTGACATTTTGTACAGTTTTGCTCATCTAATTGTTTGACTAGTAGACGTGACCATGTGCTAGTGCTTTCATCTCACTAATACTCTAATGTCCGAAACGAAATTATTTTAATACACAAATTTGTCATTTTAATACAACCCTAAAAAGAAAGCATTAATCTCAGACAGTGATGAGTGCTGAACAAAAGTTGAAAGTTTGTCTTTGCATATTTCATGTCATTTTGTATATTGAAAGTGCAACACTGTCTTGAATTCTTGAATAGGAATCAGAAAATCACTGACAATTTGTTGAATAATTGGCAGTGTTCTGACAGTTGATGTGAGCACTGAAATAATTTTTGGTTTCACAGATAATGATGAAATAACTGAATATTTTTTCGCTTTGGTTTTCTTATTCATGAGTCTGAATAAAGCATCTGTATGTCCAATTGCATTCTTTGACCAGTATTGGATGGAGAAATCATAATCCAACAGCATAGTGGCCAATTTTTGCAGATTGGGATACTTTTCGTGGATAAAAATAATGCTACAAAAGAACTGTGATCAAGGTAAAGTGGTGTACATTGGAATCTTTTTTGTGGTAAGAATTATTACCAATACTTCCTTCTCTTTCTGACTATAGTTTCACTCAGCAAATATTAATGACCTGGATGCAACACCAGTGTTTTGTGGTCACTTGGGAAATTTCTGTGTAACTGTGAATTGGTCCTCGCATTTGTGAGGATAATGGTCTTAGTGGTCATGTTACTCTCATGCTAAGTCGTGGGATTGGACTCAGTTTGTGCCTTGATTATCCACCTCCATATCTGTGTTGGACAAAATCATTTTCCAGTGATCCTTACTACACTTAGGTCCTATTTCATTTGGGCATTGGTAGTGTTTTCTGAAAATACTCAATGTCAACCTTACTATAGTTTGTTGAGAGGGAAGTTGCTCTGTTCAGCTCGAAAGTTAACAAAATGTGTACAATACCTGGTTAACAATTCCAAACCACAATCTGATACTGGTGATGTTCGTTGGCATTGGGAAATTGAGAATGGCTTCAATCATTTTTTTTGTTGGCTTTACGCTGTCATCACTTATTAAAAAGCAGACAAATTCGACTTTGTCGCCTGCAAATTAAAACTTATCGGGATTAAAGATGATTCTATTTCTGCCACACAATGGTGATATAGTCCACTGTGTGTCAGCAAGCAGATTCCATAGTTTTATTCCTGAGAAGCTAAATTTTATAAATTCACTCCCTTAAGTCATCTATATCTGTATCTGCCCCACTTCAACATCCCCCCAGGCCACATCATAAGAATGCAAAGCGTCTCCTCTGGCACTGTATCAGTCGATTCAAATCCCCCCTCCATGTAAAATATTTCTCATTCCTAATTTACCAGATACAAAATGTTTTATAGCCTCCCCCCTCCCCAAATCAATATGTGGTTTATTCCAGTTATCTGAAGGATTATTAATAGATTTTTAATCCATTGGATATGCCATGTAATCCAATTGTATTAGGTTGAGAAGAAAGTTCTTGTGGAATTTTTAATTTTGATTTCAAATGATGTCTCAAATTAGAGCATGTGTTAATGTACAGTGTAACCCGGATATAAGAACAACTCGGATATAAGAGAGTTGTGCAGAGAGCTGTGGAGAAGTCTCTTATATGCGGGTTACACTGCATATCATTTTAAAGAGTGGTTTTCGGTCTATCTAATCGTTTAAATTACAATTGTTTTAAAACAATTATGTTTTCTTTTCAGAACAAGATGGAAAAAAAAAGCAAATTCGCACAATTTTCTTATTTCAATTCAAGCTAGGCCGAAAAGCTACTAAAACAGCTTGCCATATCAATGAAGCATTTGGCCTAGGAACCACTACTGAATGCACAACACAATGGTGGTTTAAGAAATTTCATGGTGTTGAAATAAATACAAAGATATTGTTAAGTTTGCTGCAAGAATGATGGTCCCTCTCTATTGGGCTAGAAAAATTCTCATATCTGCCAGTATCTTATATCTCCTATCACTATCCATGCACCTAAAGTACCCAAAACTCTAAAATTTTGATTTAATAAAGCGATTTGATCATCTTATCTCATGGGATGTAGATCAAGGTATTGAATTCCCCCTCAAGCTATTAATTACAAGTAAGATATTAGAACCAAAAAATGACTGACCATATTGATCTTATTTTATCCACCTAAAGTAAATTATTCTCAAGAACTGTCAATTAGGCCAAGCACATACTTGCTCTCTTCCTCTCTCTCTCTCTCTCTCCCCTCTCTCTCTCTCTCTCTCTCTCTATATATATATATATATATATATATATATATATATATATATATATAGTGTAAATTCATGGGAGTGATGTGGCTTAGGAAACATCCAAGTTACATATACTGAGAGAAAGAAGGGAAATAAAAGGTAACGTCTGCTTAGGTTTTGTTTGTTGAATGGACGAATGTATATTGGAGGTTTCCTTCTATCTCTATTACTATGGGATAAAATAATAATACTGTGTGTTGAAACTATATTTGGGGTAAAAAATGGATGGACACATTCAATGCAAAACTCCTTTCTTTAACAATTATAAGAAATCTTTCCAAACACTGATTACCATCGCTGATAGCAACTATTCTGATAGTCCAGTATTTAAACTCTTCAGCCAAACATTTGCAAGTAATATGAATTGAAATAAATACAAAGATATTGTCGAATTTGCTGCAAGAATGATGGTCCCTCTCTAGTGGGCTAGAAAAGTTCTCATATCTGCCAGTATCTTATATCTCTATATAGTCAACATTTTTGTTGCCACATCTGGGTTGGTGCTCCAACTTCTAATCTCTCCCTCTTGGAGAGGGTACTAAGAAGAGTTTTTAAACTAATTGGTTCCACAATTTTTATTTTATCAGTCCCATTCTTTCACTGTAAAGGCTTTTAGATGCTGAAAAACTTTCTACCATAATAGCCTATTTTGCTTGCCTTTGGAATTGCCAGGGTTGACTGTACTTTCAAGATACTGGCATAGTTTTATATTACTTTTATATTATATAATGATATGTTATTATGTTATGTTATCTGCATTCAAATCAACCACACAGTCTCGCATCGTGAGCAAACTAAAAATAAGCCTCTTGGTGAACCGGTGTTACTGATATAGTAGTCCCTAATGAAAGATGTTCCTGCTGGAACCTACTACATCCCTTCCTTCACAAGAATGTTCATCATCCTAGTTTCACGGTTAACTGAAATAATGTTTTTCTTTTTTTTAACACGTGAATTAATAGAGTTAATCAAGTTAAAAAGTTGAGTATCACTCATGTCTGTTCCAGTCAGGAGGTTTCACTTCCCTTCCATCTTTAATTATGTTATGAGCGTTCTCGACTTGGTATCCTTTAGCTGTGTTTAAAAGTTCTTTTTTGACTCTTGGATGCAATAATTTGCTTCAAAAATCTGTTCGTTCGTTTCGTTGGCATAGAAATCACATTTCTGAACTAGTTACAAATTCGTCAAAGGTTTCATTGGTCTGTTTCTTGCGACCTTGAATATTCTGGCTTGGATACATCTGTTCTTCAAACCTTGATCAAATATACTCATGACTTACTTTTTTCTCATCAGTTAGTGTCCACGAGTTGAAAGCACTCCTCATTCTTTACATGTTTTATAATAAAGAATGTTTTCCATTTTTTGTTTAAAAAAAATGAAATACCTCAAGTAAATTATTTCTATCTCATTTCATAATATGATGAGCATCTCTGGATATTTGAGTTGATTATCCTATAATAATTAAGCAGATGTATGTTTGCTATTTTTTTTTCAAGAATGGGCGTGTTAGATACCAGGAAATGTGTCATAGCAAGAAAATTTGCTTTCATAGATTTCTTTTTTCACAACACAATTATACAAATATCTCATAGAAATTTTGTTTTACCTTAGAAAAAGAAAATAAGAAATAGTTTATTTTATCACAATTGATTAAACATCTGTTAGTATTTTTTCCTACTGTTTGTTGCATTATTATAGAAATTGATGTTTGATTGTATATTTTTTCTTCACATTGCCATCATGAATAAGATTCCAAGATACTGGCGTAGTTTTCTATTACCTTTATTACTGACATATGTTATAATACGTGCTGTTACCTACATTCAAACCAGCCACACAGTCTCACCTTGAAAAAAAAGAGAGGGCCTTCCAGTGAACCCGTGTTACTTATATAATAGTCCCTCATGAAATACATTCCTACTATAGTACGAACATGCAGAAATTTAAATGTAATATTAACAACTCTCTTGATCCACTTAGAAGGCATTATACCAGTAGCCCTTTACATCTCAATGGCAATATGTATTAAAAGAAAAAAAAACGCCCAAAGTAATAGTTTATTTTCTACAAAAGAATGAGTTCAACTGCTGTAACAAAGAGAAAGAGAGACAGATGACCTCTACACAGAGTATGAAAATATGATACTTTTTTACTCGTGATTTCAGTCAACATCCAAATGTCACATCATGATAGCCACACATTTGGCCACATGTTTCATGTATAATTGATATTTACTTTTAAGTGATATTATACAAAAACAAAGTGAGTAGCTATATGAAACCAATAATTTTAAGTACATTACTCAATTTCATCCAAAAGCATATTTATGGAAGTGAAAAACTTAATTGTAAAATTGATACTTTCACTTGAAAAAAAATTTTTTTTATGGGCTTACAGCAATTAGTAATGTAATATTTTGATGTTTATAAACATGGTAACTGATTTATTTTATCTATTTCAGGTCAAGGAAGTTGGCATCTTGCTTGGGCTGATGTGCTATTATTCTTGTGAACAATGTGAACTTATCATTTGGAACCAAGAGTTTGGTCATTTTATTGCCAAAGTGGAATCGGGAAATATTCTTGAAAATGTTCAAAAGTTGTTGAAGACAATAGAAAACAAGGTGTGGCTTGATTTTTTTTATTTTTTTATTTTTATATTTTATTAGTTTGGCAGTTTCTTTGCATCAAATCTAAAAATCATTGTTTCTAAAGAAGAATAGGAATGGCAGTTTCTGCATTTCGAAGACGTAAGGAATTGCTTAACGGAGACATCAATGACATTGTTTAAAAAAAAGAGATTATTGTGGTTTAGATGTGTTTCCCGGCTACCAGAATCCGATTACATAACAATAGCATAGAAATAAGAGGATGACCACCAAAAAGATAAAGATTAATATTTGTATTCCACTCCTGACAATTAAAAAATTCATTCAAGACTGTGATAAGTGGTTGAATTTTATTCTCAAGTATGTGGTGAGGTTTTCCTGGAGTATGCACACATAATCAGGTCAAGTGTATTCAACTATAAAACAATACTTAAAGTTCTTATGTTCCAAAACACATAATGATGAATTATGTGTTTGCAGAATAATTAATTATTTTTCATCGAAGCCAAAAAGAGTAGAAGAAGTGGCTAATTATGATTCCAAATTTTGGCGCAATTTTTTTTGTAAAATCATTGAATTTGAAATCAAAGAAATTTTTACAAACTAGAAAGATGATTGGTATGTGATCGACTTTCTGCCTTCCAAGAAATCTTTTGACAAGGGATGAGCAATAAAAGTGAAATTTGCTTCTTAACGATAAAAAAATTCTGATTGGTAAACAACAACAAAAAAGAAAAACCAACTAAAAATCCGAGTTAATAAAAATTTTGTTATTAAATGAATGCTAATGTAAATTATTCATTTTATTGGAAAAAAAAAAACTTATAAATTTTTTAAGTAACTTTAATTACTTTACACCCTGCCTCGTTTATTTCAAGGATGAATTTCCTCATAGTTGAAATTCGATGACTACTTTTATTAAGAGATAAAAAGAAGATTAATGGCAACCTTTGGTGGGAAATGACACTAAAAATACAATCTGTTTTAAACTTCTATTTTAGTTATTGCAACAATTTGAAACTTTAAAAATAGATTATTTCTCCTTAGTCTTAAAGTAATTGTCAATTAATATTCTTTAAATAAATAAAACAAATGCCGTTAGTTACAATTTATTTACCATTCTACCGATTAAATATATATTAAAATTACATTAAATCTATTTAAGATTCTACCAATTAAATGTGCATTAAAATTACATTAAATGTATTTTAACATTTTACCAATTAAATGTATATTAAAGTTACATTAAAATTTATTTAACATTCTACCAATTTAATATATATACGAATTACATGAAAAATTATTTAAAAATCTAAAAATCAAATGCGTGCTAAAATCACATTGAAATAAAAAGAATACAAAGAGTTGATTTTAAAAACTGATTAAGTTGACAGGGCAATGGAATTTGCTTTTGGAACAATTCATTTTAAAACAGATGAAATATGATTTTTTTTATTTTAGTGACATCATTTCGTTTTCAAGTACTGTTTTTGTTTGATCGTTGATGAAATTCAGTCAGATTATCTCATTTTTAAAATGGTGTCAAAGGTTATAATGTACATATAAGTGGCAATAAGCTCATCATCATGGTTCATTTCAGTTCAAGAGGAAATTTAATGTTGTTCAAATTCAGGTTGAAATAATAAAAGAAAAAGAACCGGATATCCAGATATAATTTATAATCCTTTTAAAAATGATTAAAATGTTTGTATAAGCCTTATGTTCTATACTGGTAAATATGGTATTGCTGAGACTAGTTAATTGAGTTTATGCTGGAGATACTACGATTATGTGATCCAGGATCTTCGTGATTCCATGTCCCACACTTTGCTCTTTATATTAGTTTAAACTCCAAACAAAATTCGTTTCTCTCAAATCACCACAGCTGACATATGAATACAATTATATTACACGTGCATTTGTACATTTTTATTCATCTTTTTAACACTTTTATGGATTTTGTATTTTAACGAGACAAATGTGTTATTTACTTTGGAATCCATGTCATCTTCAATATGCCTTCCATATTTTATTGGCCATCTCTGATAAATGTTAAATATATTTGTCAACGTCAGTTCTTTTTATCCTTCTTTATCGATCAAACATTATTGGAACGTGTGTGAGAATGAGATATGCTATTATTTATAAATTAGAAATCAAAATTTTCAAAAATGTCTTCTTTTTTTTTTGCAGGCAAACAATTCTGTTAAAGATGAAGAACAACATAAAAAGGTAATTTCATAAGCAAAACGATTTTATCTTTTTTTAGTGTTGCCAATCATGATTCTATGAAAGAACATATGAGCAATACATAACACTTCTTGTTCATTTACATATGTTCATGGCTGCTTTAACTGTAACAATATTCCTTACTTTTTTGGCATAAGAGTAGGACAGACATTTATGAATAACAATGATCAACACTTTTGAATGGCCTTGTGCCTAATTTGCTGTAAATTTTTTGTGCAAATAGATATTACAAAGTGTAATATCTGTTCTGATGCTATACTTAGTCTATTCGGTCCTCGGTCAGAGACATCCTTCAAAACTGAGGCAATTTTAATTTTTGTTCCAATCCAGAGTATCCTTTTTGTGAAGAGCTGGATGTTTCCCACCTTAAGAACCGACCTTGTATAAATAAGTAAATAAGAACTGTAGCATAATGTCGGTGACTTCTTCCCTCACTGCAGATTGCCTATCATTTTCAGTGGGGATAAAAACAGATGATCATCTCTTTCATTGATATGTAGTAGTTGGTTTATTGGATACTAACCAAACAGATACTGCACTTTGATCCTATTCAAAAGGCTAAAAATAGAATTTTAAAAGTTTAATTGTTTTACAATTTTTTTTCATGTTTCATTGTTTTATTTAAATTTGAATAAAGGTATTTTTAGTTTTAAGGAAATTCATGCAATTTAAAAATAAATCTCTGTTACTAAAACTATCAGACAAGAATTTTGATGAATGCACGTTGAATTATTATTTTTTTTTACCATTTATTGAAAGCAGCAATAAAATATAGAAAAACCGAAAGAACTTTATTTTTCAGAAAATTTGTAAACATAACTCACTTCTTGTCACATAATATTGAACATTCGTTTGGTATTTGTTTTGGGTGTATTGTTGAATGCAACTTCTAAGCAACTTTTCATCATTATTTTATTAAAACTATCAGACAAGATCTTATGCATGTGTTTTTCTCACCTATCTAATTTATTTTGAATCATTTTTATTAGGTTTTTATTATTTGCTATGAATCAAATAATCTACTTATGTGATTTGGATGTGGTTTTGTTGTTTATATTTTGTATTTCGTTCACTTTTTCATCTGTTTATTTCTTGCATTCTGCTATTACATTCGTTATATCAATATGAGAGAGTATTTTTCTTTTTGTCTTTTAGAATTTTAATGAATATCTATTGCACAAGCTTGAAACGCGTGAAAGAGTAAGTATTTAATTATATTTTCTAAAATGACAATCGCTTGATTGCTAAAATCAAACATAATTTATATATAAGCTTCTGGGTTTGACCTTTACTCCTGATCTTAAATGGAACACATACATCAAATCTGTGGCCAAGGTCGCTGGGAAAATGGTGGGTTCCTTCTACCACTCCAGAAGATATCTCACTAATGATGCAATTCTCTATCTATATAAGAGCCAAGTACGTGCAAAGATGGAGTACTGCTGCCACATCTGGGCGGGAGCTGCTAAAAATAGCCTATCCTGCCTTGACAGAGTACAAAATAGACTTTGTGGCTTGGTGAGAGATGCCCTTTTCTCTACCCTGCAACCTCTTTCCCACAGAAGAGACGTAACGAGCCTGTCGTTGTTCTATCGTTATTTCCATGGCAAGTGCTCGTCTGAGCTCCATTCTCTTGTCCCTCTTCGCCAATCTTTTTCAAAGAACACCCGACTAGCTGAAACCACCGTCAATAATTTTCCCCACTCCTTATCTGTGCCTAAATCAAAACGTAGATACCATGAACAAAGCTTCTTTCTTAGAACTACACGCCTGTGGAACGCTGTTCCGCTTGCCTGTTTCCCTCCCGACTTCAACCTGGATGTCTTCAAGTCCAACACAAACAAATTCCTGATGAACCGCCCCCCCTAAGTAATGACACCTTACCAATTCTCCAATACTATTGCTACACTATCCCTTTGATTACTGTACACACAATAACCCTTATCCCCGAGTGGCCATTGGGCCTTGATAAGTGGTGAACTCCATGTAAAAAAAAAAAAAAAAAAAAAATTTGTCCCTATGCATTAAAAATTGAACTTTTTGTCTTTGTTTTGCACATTAAAGTTTATTCTTAGCTGGTCTTGGATTAAATATGTTGTAATTGATTTTAATCAATCAAATGAAATAAATAAGAACCTAGTTTCACACAAAAGTCTATAATCGTAAAATGTCTGACATGCACAGCAACAATTTACCAAATCATTCTTGATGAACTAAAGCACAATAATGACCTTAGTAAATCTCTTGGGAATTTCGTTTTTAAGACTTTTTCCTGAAAACTTTATCTTGTATATAAAATGGTTGATACTATTAAAGAACTCAACTTTGTCTTTTACAATTTCACAGTTTTAATATTCTACACCAAGATTCAATTCCTATTTTTTACCTGACGGGATGAAACTATTTTGACTTTGATTTTCTCTCAAAATGAATTCTATCAAGCAAATTGTTTAGTTTAACATATTTTCTGTAATGTATGCAACATTTATGCATATTACTGGACAACGCTGGGTATCCCTGCTAAGTATAAAATAAGAATCCATCACCTTCAACCGCTCTCACTTTCTTTGGAAAGATTTCTTTTTCTGTTATTTTTTATCCAATTTGCAAAAATGTCATAATTTAAAGTTCGATTTGTTTGTATGTAAACTTAAGTCTAAGATTGATCAGTGGTAAGAAATGCATTTGATTATTTATGGAATGGCTGTGACAAGAATTTGTCAAATTTGATCTGGAGATGGCCAAGTTGTTATCAACAAAGAAGCAGTTCCACAGTAATGTGTTCCACAGCCTTTGCAAAGAAGCTCTTTTCTTAAAAAACCTGCTTGATACCAGTTCCATGTGGAAGGAAAGGCATTTTTGTTAGAATGTGTGTTGTGAAAGTAGAACCAAAAACTATAATTATTTTCCATGAAAATAATTATAGAGTAGAAGGAGAGACTAGCAACATCTCTTCTGTTAGAAAAGGGTTGCAAGGAAGAGAAGACTTTCAAAGTCATTTATGTACTCTATCAGGGCTGGAAAGAGTACTCTGTATGACATCACTGCATATGTGCCAGTAATACCGTAGCTACCGTAATATGATGGCCTAGCGACGACTATAATTTAGTCTGGTGAC
This sequence comes from Euprymna scolopes, assembly GCF_053919585.1. Lineage (NCBI taxonomy): Eukaryota > Metazoa > Mollusca > Cephalopoda > Sepiida > Sepiolidae > Euprymna > Euprymna scolopes. The sequence continues at coordinate 80,889,431 of NC_136505.1, read as the reverse complement.
GTCATGAACATAGGTCTGTTGAAATTTGGTCACGTGTCTCATGACTAAACCGGAAGTTGATTTAAAGTTTTGGAGGGTTAAATAAATTTAAACATGCCGTCAAGATGTATAATTCCAAAATGCTGAAGTAACTACGAAAATGGACCAAAAGTTACTGTGTTTTCATCCCCCCCCAAGGAAATAATTTACCAGTGGATTAATGCAATAAAAAGAAATGATTTTACTCTATCTAAATATAGCAGAGTAAGTGTTAAAATGTTTGAGATATTAAAAAAAAAAAGAAAAAAAAAAGCGTCTTTTTTATTTTTATTTATTTTTTTAGAACATGTTTTAAAATAAAAATGAAAGTATGTATATAAAAATGAATTTTACATGTAATTTAAGTTATGTGCTGAAATAATAAACTATTATTTAGAAACTTATTTAAAATGGGGTGTATGGTGAAAATATTATGTACTTTCACCTAACAATTTAATAAAAGCGATATCGTAAAAACGGAATTCCTTGTTTAAATAATTCTAAATAAGAAAAATCATTTATCGTTTTAGTTCAACTATTTTACTGTGCAATATTTATATCAGCGTGAAATAGATTAAACTTTTTTTTTTAAGTTTATGACCGTTTTTGTTATCCCAAAAGCTTATTAATAATTATTTGTGGTAAATGTTGTGGCCTTGTCGATGTCAGAATTTTGGAGAATATACTTCCAAAATAAACTATTAAAATTATTTTAAAAAATAATAGAAATATTATTTTTTATTAAAAAAAAAGTGTTTACAAAATGCCGGCAATAAAAAATAATATTTCTATTATTTTTTAAACTATTTTAATAGTTTATTTTGGAATTATATTCCATAAAGAAAATAAACAACCCACTTTAAATGGAGAAATTACGAGTTTTGTCTATGTTATTCGCAGTTTTGTGTTAGGGTTGTCAAAAATTCCCCCAAAATTCTGATACTGCTAGTGGCGCTGTGAACGAAAATAACGTTTAAAATTACAGCAAACGATTAGTTTCCAAGATATGAAGAAATGTTAGTTTTAATAATGGGTAATCACTTTTCTATAAAAATTTAACGTAAAATGAGCACCCACTTTATGGCCATCATTTTTTTTTTAGGGCGCTTTCTTTTTAACAAGCAAAAGCGAAGAAAAATGAGTATGGCCACCTTTATGTTGGGGGTAGGGAGTCAATGTACAATGAACACAGTTTAACATAAAATGAGCACCGCCTTTCAAAAAGTGTAAACAGAATTTTTGTCGGGGAGAGGGGGGGATCAACTGTAGGTGCTCATTTTACGTTTAGTTGTGTTCATTCCTACATGAAAGAGGCACTTCGCCTTGTTTGAGGCGAAAATTTAATTTAAAAAAAAATTGTTCGTTGACCATGTAAAAAAAAAAAAATTGGCCATAAATGGGTGGTCGTTTTAGGTTAAATTATCCCCCCCTTTTTTTTTTTAACTAACATCTCTTTATATCTTGGAAACTACTAGTTTGCCGTAATTTTAAACGTTATTTTCGTTTTCAGCACCCCTCGAAAACCTATAAAAATGGTAATTAAAAAGGATTTTTCGAGGGTGGACTAATTCTGCACATTTACCTTATTTTTTTATTTTATCGTTTTTTGTCATGTAATTTTCTTTTCTTTTTTTTTTGTATTAAGTCAAATATGGTACGATTTTCTTTTAAATTATTTCTTTAGGTATGTGAACTTCATTTTTGACCTGAAGACATACAGCGAGAGGCATCAGCATTTGATGAAAGGACTGGAAAGACAATTAGTGTTAAATTAAAAAATCCCTATCTTAAGGATAGTGCTATTCCTCGAATATTACCAAACTGTCCCTCCTATTTATCGTCAGCAACCACTTTTAGAGAGTCTCCTAACACAAAGAAAATGCGTTTAGAAAATTCTGCCCTTAAGCGTGCATTATGTGAAAGTGTTGCGGACGAATTAGTTACGTAAACGTAAAACTTTCCATAATATTGATGAAAAAAAAAAAATTAACGTATATAGATAACAATTATTGGACTTCTATTAGGCAAGACAATACCATCATTATATGCCATATAAAGAGATGCCCATGCCCCAAAATAAAAATGTCTATGGTGATTGAACTGGATTGGTCGTTAGAGTATTCTGTAGTGATGTGGAAATGAGTGCTATAGGGGAGTACAGAATTCCTAAACATGTAACAGAGGAAAATACTCTGCAGATTTTGATGGAAAACATGAAAAAAAGTGGACATCGAAGAACAGGAAATGAAAACTTCTAATATAAGTTCTTTATTAAAATGAATCTTATCATTGTTGCTATTAGTGCAAGATGAATCATTTAAATATTTTAATGCCATTAAGTTCATATATGAACAAATTAACATAATGACAATGAATAAGGTTAATTATTCGAGTGAAATGATGGTATTTTCTTCCTTATTATATAACTGCTCCCCTAGAGGGTACAGACTGTTAAGAGTCACTAAATGTAATTTTACCATGCTATTCAACCATTCGAAGATTAACCTTATCAACTTCTATGGATCCTGTCATTGAACAGCACGATAGCAATTTTCTCATGTATATTAAAAGTAAGTTCAAGTTACTAATGCAGAATGACATCACAGTATCTTTACTTGTTAATGAAATATATCTCAAACCTTATCTTGATTATAAAAATGGCAATATTGTTGGCTTAGCTAACAACAGCGATGAACCTGCCACAAGTGCATTTGCTTTTATGCTTAGCAGTGTATTCTCACAATATAAGGATGTTGTGCATGTTATGCCAACTAAATGTCTTCTAGCTGAGAAATTATTTGACATAATTAAACGTGTAATAATTGGCTTAGAAGATATAGGGTTTAAGATATTATCTGTTATAACAGATAATAATGCAATAAATAAAAAAGCTATGTCTTTCTTTTATAGCTCATCAAAGCTTTCAATTGTATATCCCCATCCAGTTAGAACGTCTAGCCCTCTTTTTTTCTTATTCGACTCAGTGCATATATTAAAATGCATTAGAAACTATTGGCTTGGCCAAAAAGATGAACGTAAATGCATGATGTTCCCAAAGTTTTGTTATAATTATGAATTAGATAACATCCAAAGTGCTCCATTTTCTTGTTTACATAGACTTTATGCCCTAGAATCTCAATCACTTGTGAAATATTGCTATAAGTTGACTTCAAAAGCTCTTTCTCCGACTACTTTTGAAAGGCAAAATGTTAATTTGGTTTTGCAAATTTTCAACGAATATACTATTCAAGGTTTGCTAACCTTAGGAAAACAGGAATGCTTGCCAAATTATGCAGAAATCGCAGAATACATTCAAATATTTTATATTTGGCGGACAATACTGAATGTGAAAACACCATATAAAGGTTGTCGACTTCGTAATAAATATGCTAATCCACTTACATTAAATAGTGATAATTATAGTTTCCTTAATGTGTTCTGTGACTGGTTAGAAACTTTGAATAGCATTCCTGGAAGAACTGGTAAGTTCACAAAGGAAACATATACTGCTTTGCACCATACTACTTACGCAATTTTAGAATTGATTAAATATTGTATAAATGTACTGAACATGGTGTATATATTACCAGGAAAGTTTCAGACAGATAACCTTGAGGCAAAGTTTGGCCAGTATCGACAACTTAGTGGAGATCAGTATAATATATCGATACGTCAGGTGTATGAATGTGAAAAAAAAACTCAGAATGTTGTCAGTTTTAAAATTGAGCTTACCAATTAATAATCGAACTATTGAATTGAAAAAATTAAAAGAAACTAACTGGGATGAAATTACAAGGGAACAAGAGTTACATGTTTATAAATTTAACATAGATGTAACAGAAGATGATGTTAATCAATGCAAGGAAGTACTTCCTGTTGTATTATACTTAGCAGGTTATTGCTGTCATGCAGTTTTCAAAAAACTGAAATGCAATAGCTGCAAAAATTTAATATCCGGGAGAGAAGCTGTTGAAGAAATAGCTGAATTAAACAGCTACTTTCAGGGTATTAACAGAGGTTCTCTGCTATATCCAAATGATATAACTAATAATTTTGTCTTATATAATTATATAGTTATAAACAAACTTACAAAATGCAATTGTTTTTTACATTCGATTCATCAGAGAAAATAAGCCATGTACATAACTTTAAATATTCTGGCTGATCAAAATCGATTATTTCATGTTTACTCTTGTGATGAGGGTCACACTATTCAGAAAATTAAAAAAAATGCTGATATGGAGTTCATCGAATTCCCTTATAAACAATTTTTGTCGCAAAGAGAATGACAATATTAGTAAAAAAAAAAAAAATCAGAAAAAGAAAAATTCAAACTTTTAATTAAATTCTACAACAGATTTTTGAAAAGTTTTAATATTCAATGTTTGAAATATTTCTGCCTTAGTAACTTTGTTTATACTGACATTTGTTTGAATTTAATTATTAACTTATTGTTTATTATTCAGTTAAACTAATTGTTCGTTATTCAGTTAAACTAATTGTTCGTTATTCAGTTAAACTAATTTATTGTTCGTTTTTCTGTTAAACTAATTTATTGTTCGTTTTTCTGTTAAACTAATTTATTGTTCGTTTTTCAGTTAAACTAATTTATTGTTCGTTTTTCTGTTAAACTAATTTATTGTTCGTTTTTCTGTTAAACTAATTTATTGTTCGTTTTTCTGTTAAACTAATTTATTGTTCGTTTTTCTGTTAAACTAATTTATTGTTCGTTTTTCTGTTAAACTAATTTATTGTTCGTTTTTCTGTTTTGATTTTTAAAATATTGTTTTTTTGATTTAAAATATGTATTGTTCATTTTTATTTATTTTTATTGAATAAACTTCAGTTTCATACAAATCAAATCATATTCCTTTTCTTTTTAAACTTTTGAACAACTTTTCTCCTTTTCAATTCGTTTTTTATTATTAATATTGGATGAGTTTCAGTACAAAGTATGTTCATCTTTTTTAATCCAATTTTGAAGTTTTCTAACGCTTTCTGTAAAAAATGTCTGCTCATTATCGACAGTCTGTGTTCCACTTATCTTGCTTGCTAGGACCTATGGCGATGACGTCATTTTAAAGCTGACAGGCCATCTATGACGATGGTCAAGGTAGTACTCCATTTTTTGACGCATCTATATAGGTAGAGGATTGCATGTGGAGTATGTACTTTCTTGTGCGATAGAATGATTAAACCATTTCTCCAAGGAACTTACCAACAGACTGGATATACGATTTTACCTTTAAATTTGCCATGTAAGGTAAATAATTTCTACTGGCATTCTTGTTTTATTTACAGATTGACACACTTATTGAAGTTGAGGATTGTGAAGCTGATATAAAAAAATACAAGACATTGTATCGACTGCATGTCAGTGAAAATCTTCTGTTTGTTAACATTTCTTTAATGGCGAACAGAAAAATGTAAGTTATATTTTAATTCAAAGCAATTTAAATACGAATTTCGGTCGATCTTTGAATACTGACTTTTATAATGTTATTTTTTATAACACAATCATACATCATACATCATAGGATTTTACTATCACAATCATACATCATAGGATTTTACTATCACAATCATACATCATACATCATAGGATTTTACTATCACAATCATACATCATACATCATAGGATTTTACTATCACAATCATACATCATACATCATAGGATTTTACTATCACAATCATACATCATAGGATTTTACTATCACAATCATACATCATAGGATTTTACTATCACAATCATACATCATACATCATAGGATTTTACTATCACAATCATACATCATACATCATAGGATTTTACTATCACAATCATACATCATAGGATTTTACTATCACAATCATACATCATAGGATTTTACTATCACAATCATACATCATACATCATAGGATTTTACTATCACAATCATACATCATACATCATAGGATTTTACTATCACAATCATACATCATAGGATTTTACTATCACAATCATACATCATAGGATTTTACTATCACAATCATACATCATACATCATAGGATTTTACTATCACAATCATACATCATACATCATAGGATTTTACTATCACAATCATACATCATACATCATAGGATTTTACTATCACAATCATACATCATACATCATAGGATTTTACTATCACAATCATACATCATAGGATTTTACTATCACAATCATACATCATAGGATTTTACTATCACAATCATACATCATACATCATAGGATTTTACTATCACAATCATACATCATACATCATAGGATTTTACTATCACAATCATACATCATACATCATAGGATTTTACTATCACAATCATACATCATACATCATAGGATTTTACTATCACAATCATACATCATAGGATTTTACTATCACAATCATACATCATAGGATTTTACTATCACAATCATACATCATAGGATTTTACTATCACAATCATACATCATAGGATTTTACTATCACAATCATACATCATACATCATAGGATTTTACTATCACAATCATACATCATACATCATAGGATTTTACTATCACAATCATACATCATACATCATAGGATTTTACTATCACAATCATACATCATACATCATAGGATTTTACTATCACAATCATACATCATAGGATTTTACTATCACAATCATACATCATAGGATTTTACTATCACAATCATACATCATACATCATAGGATTTTACTATCACAATCATACATCATACATCATAGGATTTTACTATCACAATCATACATCATACATCATAGGATTTTACTATCACAATCATACATCATACATCATAGGATTTTACTATCACAATCATACATCATAGGATTTTACTATCACAATCATACATCATACATCATAGGATTTTACTATCACAATCATACATCATAGGATTTTACTATCACAATCATACATCATAGGATTTTACTATCACAATCATACATCATAGGATTTTACTATCACAATCATACATCATACATCATAGGATTTTACTATCACAATCATACATCATACATCATAGGATTTTACTATCACAATCATACATCATACATCATAGGATTTTACTATCACAATCATACATCATACATCATAGGATTTTACTATCACAATCATACATCATACATCATAGGATTTTACTATCACAATCATACATCATAGGATTTTACTATCACAATCATACATCATAGGATTTTACTATCACAATCATACATCATAGGATTTTACTATCACAATCATACATCATACATCATAGGATTTTACTATCACAATCATACATCATACATCATAGGATTTTACTATCACAATCATACATCATACATCATAGGATTTTACTATCACAATCATACATCATACATCATAGGATTTTACTATCACAATCATACATCATAGGATTTTACTATCACAATCATACATCATAGGATTTTACTATCACAATCATACATCATACATCATAGGATTTTACTATCACAATCATACATCATACATCATAGGATTTTACTATCACAATCATACATCATACATCATAGGATTTTACTATAACAATCATACATCATACATCATAGGATTTTACTATCACAATCATACATCATACATCATAGGATTTTACTATCACAATCATACATCATACATCATAGGATTTTACTATCACAATCATACATCATAGGATTTTACTATCACAATCATACATCATAGGATTTTACTATCACAATCATACATCATACATCATAGGATTTTACTATCACAATCATACATCATACATCATAGGATTTTACTATCACAATCATACATCATACATCATAGGATTTTACTATCACAATCATACATCATACATCATAGGATTTTACTATCACAATCATACATCATAGGATTTTACTATCACAATCATACATCATAGGATTTTACTATCACAATCATACATCATAGGATTTTACTATCACAATCATACATCATACATCATAGGATTTTACTATCACAATCATACATCATACATCATAGGATTTTACTATCACAATCATACATCATACATCATAGGATTTTACTATCACAATCATACATCATACATCATAGGATTTTACTATCACAATCATACATCATAGGATTTTACTATCACAATCATACATCATAGGATTTTACTATCACAATCATACATCATACATCATAGGATTTTACTATCACAATCATACATCATACATCATAGGATTTTACTATCACAATCATACATCATAGGATTTTACTATCACAATCATACATCATACATCATAGGATTTTACTATCACAATCATACATCATACATCATAGGATTTTACTATCACAATCATACATCATACATCATAGGATTTTACTATCACAATCATACATCATACATCATAGGATTTTACTATCACAATCATACATCATACATCATAGGATTTTACTATCACAATCATACATCATACATCATAGGATTTTACTATCACAATCATACATCATACATCATAGGATTTTACTATCACAATCATACATCATACATCATAGGATTTTACTATCACAATCATACATCATACATCATAGGATTTTACTATCACAATCATACATCATACATCATAGGATTTTACTATCACAATCATACATCATACATCATAGGATTTTACTATCACAATCATACATCATACATCATAGGATTTTACTATCACAATCATACATCATACATCATAGGATTTTACTATCACAATCATACATCATACATCATAGGATTTTACTATCACAATCATACATCATAGGATTTTACTATCACAATCATACATCATACATCATAGGATTTTACTATCACAATCATACATCATACATCATAGGATTTTACTATCACAATCATACATCATAGGATTTTACTATAACAATCATACATCATACATCATAGGATTTTACTATCACAATCATACATCATACATCATAGGATTTTACTATCACAATCATACATCATACATCATAGGATTTTACTATCACAATCATACATCATACATCATAGGATTTTACTATCACAATCATACATCATACATCATAGGATTTTACTATCACAATCATACATCATACATCATAGGATTTTACTATCACAATCATACATCATAGGATTTTACTATCACAATCATACATCATAGGATTTTACTATCACAATCATACATCATACATCATAGGATTTTACTATCACAATCATACATCATACATCATAGGATTTTACTATCACAATCATACATCATACATCATAGGATTTTACTATCACAATCATACATCATACATCATAGGATTTTACTATCACAATCATACATCATACATCATAGGATTTTACTATCACAATCATACATCATAGGATTTTACTATCACAATCATACATCATAGGATTTTACTATCACAATCATACATCATACATCATAGGATTTTACTATCACAATCATACATCATACATCATAGGATTTTACTATCACAATCATACATCATAGGATTTTACTATCACAATCATACATCATACATCATAGGATTTTACTATCACAATCATACATCATACATCATAGGATTTTACTATCACAATCATACATCATACATCATAGGATTTTACTATCACAATCATACATCATACATCATAGGATTTTACTATCACAATCATACATCATACATCATAGGATTTTACTATCACAATCATACATCATACATCATAGGATTTTACTATCACAATCATACATCATACATCATAGGATTTTACTATCACAATCATACATCATACATCATAGGATTTTACTATCACAATCATACATCATACATCATAGGATTTTACTATCACAATCATACATCATACATCATAGGATTTTACTATCACAATCATACATCATACATCATAGGATTTTACTATCACAATCATACATCATACATCATAGGATTTTACTATCACAATCATACATCATACATCATAGGATTTTACTATCACAATCATACATCATACATCATAGGATTTTACTATCACAATCATACATCATACATCATAGGATTTTACTATCACAATCATACATCATACATCATAGGATTTTACTATCACAATCATACATCATAGGATTTTACTATCACAATCATACATCATACATCATAGGATTTTACTATCACAATCATACATCATACATCATAGGATTTTACTATCACAATCATACATCATAGGATTTTACTATAACAATCATACATCATACATCATAGGATTTTACTATCACAATCATACATCATACATCATAGGATTTTACTATCACAATCATACATCATACATCATAGGATTTTACTATCACAATCATACATCATACATCATAGGATTTTACTATCACAATCATACATCATACATCATAGGATTTTACTATCACAATCATACATCATACATCATAGGATTTTACTATCACAATCATACATCATAGGATTTTACTATCACAATCATACATCATACATCATAGGATTTTACTATCACAATCATACATCATACATCATAGGATTTTACTATCACAATCATACATCATAGGATTTTACTATAACAATCATACATCATACATCATAGGATTTTACTATCACAATCATACATCATACATCATAGGATTTTACTATCACAATCATACATCATACATCATAGGATTTTACTATAACAATCATACATCATACATCATAGGATTTTACTATAACAATCATACATCATACATCATAGGATTTTACTATCACAATCATACATCATACATCATAGGATTTTACTATCACAATCATACATCATACATCATAGGATTTTACTATCGCAATCATACATCATACATCATAGGATTTTACTATCACAATCATACATCATAGGATTTTACTATCACAATCATACATCATACATCATAGGATTTTACTATCACAATCATACATCATACATCATAGGATTTTACTATCACAATCATACATCATACATCATAGGATTTTACTATCACAATCATACATCATACATCATAGGATTTTACTATCACAATCATACATCATACATCATAGGATTTTACTATCACAATCATACATCATACATCATAGGATTTTACTATCACAATCATACATCATACATCATAGGATTTTACTATCACAATCATACATCATACATCATAGGATTTTACTATCACAATCATACATCATACATCATAGGATTTTACTATCACAATCATACATCATAGGATTTTACTATCACAATCATACATCATAGGATTTTACTATCACAATCATACATCATACATCATAGGATTTTACTATCACAATCATACATCATACATCATAGGATTTTACTATAACAATCATACATCATACATCATAGGATTTTACTATCACAATCATACATCATACATCATAGGATTTTACTATCACAATCATACATCATACATCATAGGATTTTACTATCACAATCATACATCATAGGATTTTACTATCACAATCATACATCATAGGATTTTACTATCACAATCATACATCATACATCATAGGATTTTACTATCACAATCATACATCATACATCATAGGATTTTACTATCACAATCATACATCATACATCATAGGATTTTACTATCACAATCATACATCATACATCATAGGATTTTACTATCACAATCATACATCATAGGATTTTACTATCACAATCATACATCATAGGATTTTACTATCACAATCATACATCATACATCATAGGATTTTACTATCACAATCATACATCATACATCATAGGATTTTACTATCACAATCATACATCATACATCATAGGATTTTACTATCACAATCATACATCATACATCATAGGATTTTACTATCACAATCATACATCATAGGATTTTACTATCACAATCATACATCATAGGATTTTACTATCACAATCATACATCATACATCATAGGATTTTACTATCACAATCATACATCATACATCATAGGATTTTACTATCACAATCATACATCATAGGATTTTACTATCACAATCATACATCATACATCATAGGATTTTACTATCACAATCATACATCATACATCATAGGATTTTACTATCACAATCATACATCATACATCATAGGATTTTACTATCACAATCATACATCATACATCATAGGATTTTACTATCACAATCATACATCATACATCATAGGATTTTACTATCACAATCATACATCATACATCATAGGATTTTACTATCACAATCATACATCATACATCATAGGATTTTACTATCACAATCATACATCATACATCATAGGATTTTACTATCACAATCATACATCATACATCATAGGATTTTACTATCACAATCATACATCATAGGATTTTACTATCACAATCATACATCATACATCATAGGATTTTACTATCACAATCATACATCATACATCATAGGATTTTACTATCACAATCATACATCATAGGATTTTACTATAACAATCATACATCATACATCATAGGATTTTACTATCACAATCATACATCATACATCATAGGATTTTACTATCACAATCATACATCATACATCATAGGATTTTACTATAACAATCATACATCATACATCATAGGATTTTACTATAACAATCATACATCATACATCATAGGATTTTACTATCACAATCATACATCATACATCATAGGATTTTACTATCACAATCATACATCATACATCATAGGATTTTACTATCGCAATCATACATCATACATCATAGGATTTTACTATCACAATCATACATCATAGGATTTTACTATCACAATCATACATCATACATCATAGGATTTTACTATCACAATCATACATCATACATCATAGGATTTTACTATCACAATCATACATCATACATCATAGGATTTTACTATCACAATCATACATCATACATCATAGGATTTTACTATCACAATCATACATCATACATCATAGGATTTTACTATCACAATCATACATCATACATCATAGGATTTTACTATCACAATCATACATCATACATCATAGGATTTTACTATCACAATCATACATCATACATCATAGGATTTTACTATCACAATCATACATCATACATCATAGGATTTTACTATCACAATCATACATCATAGGATTTTACTATCACAATCATACATCATAGGATTTTACTATCACAATCATACATCATACATCATAGGATTTTACTATCACAATCATACATCATACATCATAGGATTTTACTATAACAATCATACATCATACATCATAGGATTTTACTATCACAATCATACATCATACATCATAGGATTTTACTATCACAATCATACATCATACATCATAGGATTTTACTATCACAATCATACATCATAGGATTTTACTATCACAATCATACATCATAGGATTTTACTATCACAATCATACATCATACATCATAGGATTTTACTATCACAATCATACATCATACATCATAGGATTTTACTATCACAATCATACATCATACATCATAGGATTTTACTATCACAATCATACATCATACATCATAGGATTTTACTATCACAATCATACATCATAGGATTTTACTATCACAATCATACATCATAGGATTTTACTATCACAATCATACATCATACATCATAGGATTTTACTATCACAATCATACATCATACATCATAGGATTTTACTATCACAATCATACATCATACATCATAGGATTTTACTATCACAATCATACATCATACATCATAGGATTTTACTATCACAATCATACATCATAGGATTTTACTATCACAATCATACATCATAGGATTTTACTATCACAATCATACATCATACATCATAGGATTTTACTATCACAATCATACATCATACATCATAGGATTTTACTATCACAATCATACATCATAGGATTTTACTATCACAATCATACATCATACATCATAGGATTTTACTATCACAATCATACATCATACATCATAGGATTTTACTATCACAATCATACATCATACATCATAGGATTTTACTATCACAATCATACATCATACATCATAGGATTTTACTATCACAATCATACATCATACATCATAGGATTTTACTATCACAATCATACATCATACATCATAGGATTTTACTATCACAATCATACATCATACATCATAGGATTTTACTATCACAATCATACATCATACATCATAGGATTTTACTATCACAATCATACATCATACATCATAGGATTTTACTATCACAATCATACATCATACATCATAGGATTTTACTATCACAATCATACATCATACATCATAGGATTTTACTATCACAATCATACATCATACATCATAGGATTTTACTATCACAATCATACATCATACATCATAGGATTTTACTATCACAATCATACATCATACATCATAGGATTTTACTATCACAATCATACATCATAGGATTTTACTATCACAATCATACATCATACATCATAGGATTTTACTATCACAATCATACATCATACATCATAGGATTTTACTATCACAATCATACATCATAGGATTTTACTATAACAATCATACATCATACATCATAGGATTTTACTATCACAATCATACATCATACATCATAGGATTTTACTATCACAATCATACATCATACATCATAGGATTTTACTATCACAATCATACATCATACATCATAGGATTTTACTATCACAATCATACATCATACATCATAGGATTTTACTATCACAATCATACATCATACATCATAGGATTTTACTATCACAATCATACATCATAGGATTTTACTATCACAATCATACATCATAGGATTTTACTATCACAATCATACATCATACATCATAGGATTTTACTATCACAATCATACATCATACATCATAGGATTTTACTATCACAATCATACATCATACATCATAGGATTTTACTATCACAATCATACATCATACATCATAGGATTTTACTATCACAATCATACATCATACATCATAGGATTTTACTATCACAATCATACATCATAGGATTTTACTATCACAATCATACATCATAGGATTTTACTATCACAATCATACATCATACATCATAGGATTTTACTATCACAATCATACATCATACATCATAGGATTTTACTATCACAATCATACATCATAGGATTTTACTATCACAATCATACATCATACATCATAGGATTTTACTATCACAATCATACATCATACATCATAGGATTTTACTATCACAATCATACATCATACATCATAGGATTTTACTATCACAATCATACATCATACATCATAGGATTTTACTATCACAATCATACATCATACATCATAGGATTTTACTATCACAATCATACATCATACATCATAGGATTTTACTATCACAATCATACATCATACATCATAGGATTTTACTATCACAATCATACATCATACATCATAGGATTTTACTATCACAATCATACATCATACATCATAGGATTTTACTATCACAATCATACATCATACATCATAGGATTTTACTATCACAATCATACATCATACATCATAGGATTTTACTATCACAATCATACATCATACATCATAGGATTTTACTATCACAATCATACATCATACATCATAGGATTTTACTATCACAATCATACATCATACATCATAGGATTTTACTATCACAATCATACATCATACATCATAGGATTTTACTATCACAATCATACATCATACATCATAGGATTTTACTATCACAATCATACATCATAGGATTTTACTATCACAATCATACATCATACATCATAGGATTTTACTATCACAATCATACATCATACATCATAGGATTTTACTATCACAATCATACATCATAGGATTTTACTATAACAATCATACATCATACATCATAGGATTTTACTATCACAATCATACATCATACATCATAGGATTTTACTATCACAATCATACATCATACATCATAGGATTTTACTATCACAATCATACATCATACATCATAGGATTTTACTATAACAATCATACATCATACATCATAGGATTTTACTATCACAATCATACATCATACATCATAGGATTTTACTATCACAATCATACATCATAGGATTTTACTATCACAATCATACATCATACATCATAGGATTTTACTATCACAATCATACATCATACATCATAGGATTTTACTATCACAATCATACATCATAGGATTTTACTATAACAATCATACATCATACATCATAGGATTTTACTATCACAATCATACATCATACATCATAGGATTTTACTATCACAATCATACATCATACATCATAGGATTTTACTATAACAATCATACATCATACATCATAGGATTTTACTATAACAATCATACATCATACATCATAGGATTTTACTATCACAATCATACATCATACATCATAGGATTTTACTATCACAATCATACATCATACATCATAGGATTTTACTATCACAATCATACATCATAGGATTTTACTATCACAATCATACATCATAGGATTTTACTATCACAATCATACATCATACATCATAGGATTTTACTATCACAATCATACATCATACATCATAGGATTTTACTATCACAATCATACATCATACATCATAGGATTTTACTATCACAATCATACATCATACATCATAGGATTTTACTATCACAATCATACATCATACATCATAGGATTTTACTATCACAATCATACATCATACATCATAGGATTTTACTATCACAATCATACATCATACATCATAGGATTTTACTATCACAATCATACATCATACATCATAGGATTTTACTATCACAATCATACATCATACATCATAGGATTTTACTATCACAATCATACATCATAGGATTTTACTATCACAATCATACATCATAGGATTTTACTATCACAATCATACATCATACATCATAGGATTTTACTATCACAATCATACATCATACATCATAGGATTTTACTATCACAATCATACATCATACATCATAGGATTTTACTATAGAATGTTTTATTCAAATGACAGGGAAAGAAGAGAACTCTCTTAGTACCTTCTTATTAGAGAGTTATTCAACTTTCTGTGATAACGGTGTGTACCGATTGTAGAGAAGCACTGACACTCAAACCTGGAACTCATCTGTTACAAAAATAATATATATGCAAGTTAAGGCACTGTCAGGAACTCAAGGTGGAAGCATAAAAGATGAAATTTGTGTGACAGGCATTTTTAATTTTTTGGGATGTTGTCCTTTTTTGTGTAAGTGCGTTATCAGTTGGCCAATAAAGAAGAAGAACAAGGAAAAAGTACTTCTGCTGCTTGGATGAATAAGCAAACCAACGGTGATATGGTTTAGCCCCTTACCGGTGAGGGAGATGTGGTGGCATGACTGAAAATATCGAGGTTGGTGGCAAGATTGCAGAAAGTGGATGATGTGACAAGCTTGCTCCCATTGTATCGGGAGGAGGATATATTAGCCCTCTATTTAGAGATGGATGAAAATGACTAACTATACATGAAGAAGATAGAGACTCAGTTAAAGGAGGATATTACAGATGGTCCATTTATAGTCCATAGAAAGTTGATTGTAGTTACATGGGCTAGTGAGCAGGTGGAGGTTTACGCAAACATCAGATGGTTGTTAGATTGGCTGGTCTTTGTTATGGGGTACCCTGATGCCATCTTCATTAAACTCCAGCAGGCACCAAAAATTGAGACTCTTACCATGGAAGACCTAATTATAAAAGTAAGGGTACTGACGTTGACTAGGAACCAAATCCACATGTGGTCGCTGTTGCTACACAAAGAAGAGAGAGTGCCAGAAAAAAAAAAAAGATATATATATATATATATGTATGTATGTATATATATATATATTTGTTTTCACAATTGATGGCACAGTCCTTAACAAATTCGTCCATGCAATTCTGAACACTACCACCGAATCGATATGCTACACCATGAACAATATCATTGAATCAACATATACGTTCCCAAGCAGCATCAGACAATCTCACCGAATCGACACACCACGATATAAAATGCAATAATGCAAGGCATGTTCTCAAAGCAGTGTATTTCAACCACCAAATCACTTATCGGCTTGTTTTTTATCGCTGTTAGGTGAAACTAAATCGTCACTTTGGAGTAAGATGGGTGTAGTTCATTCACTTGATTTGTAATCGAAAGATCCTGGGTTCGCTTTTACTGGCCGACTCATACACTTGTGTACTTCCACCACACATGCTCAGGACAGTCGCAGCCATGAATCTACTCAGTGGTAAATCTGCCATTCCTAATCCACCTGTTATAGATGTAGCCACAAGGATCATATAGTGTGAAACTGCTGGAGACATAGAACCCACTGATACTGATGAGGTTGGACACTGGGCCCAGGTCTTTTCAGAAAATAAAACAAGACATCATCATAAAAAAGCGCTTTTGGAGATCATTATTAATTGAATGCAGTGTTCAACATTAATCAAAACAGCTCGTATACAACCTAATAGATGTGAATCGATGTTGATCCTGAAAGACAACAAGGGTGAACATCATGACCATTTGGGGTTTGGATTAAATGTGACTCTTCTTATCATGAAGGCCATCATCAGCGCGGTGCTATCACAGGAGGAATTGTGGACTGCACAACATCAGCTTACATCAACGATCTCCTTGTTGATGAACATGTTTGCATGTCTCAAATAAGGTAGCATTTGGCTCCCATTAGATTAGGACTTAAAAACCTGGAATGGCTGGGGAATGGCACACACATGCTGGGATTGACGGTTTCAAGAGAATATTGTGCCCTTCACTATAAGTGAGGAAACACGGCCCCAGAAGTTCCCAATATTGTCACACAACAAACGGTATTCTCCTTGTGTGGAACGCTTACTGGACACTTCTTGCCTCCTGGTATGCGTGTGTCTGCATGCAACATGTGGAATAATCAAGAGCTAGTTTGGTCACAAACGGCTGGAATGGTAATGTGATAGACTTCAGCATATGATGTGCAAGACTGTGGATTCAGTAAAGCAGAATGATTCAGTTTATGGGGACTGGTGCATGGACTCCTGGTAACTAAAAATATGGCTTATGCCAGTATGCTAGCAAAAAGCCATGACACTGTGTTGGCAGACACTTGTTGACTGTGATCTAAGAACAATTTGCAACCTATTAATCTGGTCAGACTGGATGATGTGTTGAAGGGAATTAAATTGGTGCTGCAGTGGCAGATCAACATTTTGCACATGAAGACAGACTCTACATGTTTTCAGTGGGAAGTGCAAGTTCCAACACATGAAGAATGTGCATCCATTGCAACAGTGTCTTCTCGCCAGAAGAAGATTCTGACAGCATAACATCTTTGGAGAATGGGTAAGAAGGTTTGGTATATGAAATAGAGGCAGACGATTTTCATGATGCAGAAATGAAAGTGCATACTTCTGGAGGAGCCCCACTGCTATGAAGGAGTACCCGGCAAAAATAAATGGCACTAGGATGCTGCCTGTGTGATCATGAGATCAAAGAGGGGGTGATGATGGTGTGGAAAGTTATAGTAACATACGCTCATGGTTGGCATGCGCCAATTGTAAAGAAGCACTGGTACTCAAACCTGGAAAATACATATGCAAAATTAGATACTATCGGGAGTTTGAGGTGACAGCATAAAAAACAGTTATCAGTGGAAAAAGAAAACAGTACGTCTGCTGGTTGGCTGAATAAGTGAGTCATGGAAGAGAAAAGCCTTTTATGTCGGCCATCTACAATGGTGAGAGTTGGTACAGTAACTTGAGAGTTAATAGGAGTTAGTGAGAAGGAGTATTGACATTTATTTCTGCTTTCATTCTCTGTGTTGTATGAAAGAATCATCCAATTATCATTTGAATAATAAATTGATATTATTTCATCCAGCTTTAGTCTGTGTCAAATCTCAGGCTGATGACTGATCTGATTGGTGAAAAAGAGATTCAACGTTTCATCTTCTTTTTTTTCCTCCATGATCACATGACTTTTTTAATGCATCTATTACTTGGGTTGCCTGCAATTTATTTTTTCATTTTCTGTTTTAATAATCAATCTCAAAACATTGGTAATGCATAACAATATAACAATGGACATGACAAGCATCATTGTAATAAAACTTATTGTATGCGGATCATCAATTTTGCATGTGCGTTTTACTTATGTAAGAAATAAATTATTTTATCAACTTGTTTTTCTTTTCAGTATACTTCCACAGAAATTCAATCCTCAAAATCGGGACATTACAATCAAGGGATTTAGTGTTCAGCTCTTGAAGTAAGTAACATAATTCACAATAAACAATATCGCTTTTTTTTACAATTATCTCCTTCTCGCATTCGGATATAAGTACAATTAAGTCACTATTTATAATTTCATTTTCTTAACTCATACTATTTCGTACATACAAAAAATAATAAACACTTCCTCAAATAAAATTATATTCTACCTGGCATCCTGACTGTATGCAAGAAATATTGGAATGGTCATATTACAGTGGTGCCATCCATTTATTCATAATACATTTAACACTTCAGAATATAAGAATACATTAACAAATATCTCACATAGTATTCACAATGGAATCTTGGCCAGACACCTAGAGTTTTTGTAAGCAACTGTTTTGAAAAAAAAAAGTGGTTATTAAGTTAGTTTTTTTTTAAATTAAAAAAGACAAATAATTGCTAAGTTTCTTCAATTGTTTCCTTTTTACTAAACTAAAAGATTGCTTATTTCATTTATATTATATATTATTTTTTATTCTAATAAACACAATATTGTATTTTAATATTTTGACTGACTTAATTAATTTAAACAAACTCCAAACTCTGTATTACTAACATCTTTTCCATTTTTTTTCTAATTATAACACTCAACAGACTCTATTCCAAACCTGACTGAGTTCAAACATCTGTAAATCAGAAACCACGATTAGTTCAGAGCTGTAATTTGCGATATAATCCATAGAGATATAAATTATTGCATGTGCAAAATTTTGGCTCGGTCAGACAACTGAAAGTGGATTATAGGCATTACTTATTGAAGCCCCTCATATATATATATATATATATATATATATATATATATATGTGTGTGTGTGTTGACGCACCGGTTCTCAGCAGAATCACTGAAGTTAAACAATGTTAAGCCTGGCCAGTACCAGATGGGTGACTATTTGGGAAAGTTAGGTGCTGTATGTACCGCGCTGAGTTGTAAAAAAATATATATATTTATATAGCCATATATGGACTCTCCCGTCGATTTCGACATATGAGGCTCTGCCACAACAACTAAGTTGCTCGGAAATCACACAGATGATTTGTTCATAGTGGTGAAGGTTTTGTGCAGAACCAACCACACTTTTTTGTATTACTGCTAATTTTTGTCGGTGCAGATGACTGTCACAGGAAAAATATACAGTAGACTGCAGGTGTTTACATCAGAGTTTTCCTTCTCCTAGATGCATGTCTTAATGAAGATGGGGGGGGTGCATCTCTCCCAGTGAATTAATGCACCCCTAGATACCAATCTGGAAAATTTTACAACTCAGTGCGGTAGATACAGTACCTAACCTTCCCAAATAGTCACCCATCTGGTACTGGCCAGGCTCAACGTTGCTTAATTTCAGTGATTCTGCTGAGAACCGGTGCGTCAACGTGATTGTGCTATATATAATCTTGGCAGCATCACACATAAATTTTCTATATTTCAAGTTCTGGATCTCCCAGATCGTCAGGATCAGCAAACCTCACTTTTAGATCTGTTTCTGACCATAGTTCCCAAGGATTGTCTGGTGCTACCAGATCAGGCTGTCTATTGGCTTCCTGAGACGAAATGCACCTACATAGATTTTCTTTTTGTTTTCTATTTTCTTTTGTAAAACTTACTTATGTTCTGCAAAAACAAAAACAACAGCCCCCTTCCCTTCTCTTTTCTTTTTCCTTCCCTACTTCCCAACCCCGTCAGTGGGGCATTAGAATACACTGACTGCCCCCCTGCAGAGAGTAAAAGTCCCTCAATGGGGCCACCTGTTCGCCGTAGGTGGCATCCCATAATGTCTACGAAAAGGATCCTGGTGGCTGAGCAACTGATACCTAGGGAAATAAAGGTATCAGTTGCAACACTCTACTTTGGCCTCGTACTGGGCCAGACGGGCGATTGGAGAGGCCCGATCCAATCAATCGGCTGGTCACATCTAGCTCACCACTTATACACATACAATCTGCACCAAATATAAATACTACACAACACTTCCCCATCAATACTGATCCCCAAACAAGTGGTGAAAGCAGTGGCTGAGGGTCAATTGTATATAGTGAACAAGGACTAGACATGGATGTTTTTCTCTGATCTTTCCTATATTTTACTTGGATGGGAGAAATTAAGATACACGAGTGCTTGAAGCCTACATTATGTACAAGTATATCATACCTGTAACCCTGTTGTAGCCAGGGCGAATGGGCTTCCCCCCTGTGCGCATCCCAAGTAGGGCTCCAAGGTGGGTGGGGAGCAGGGATGATGAATTAAAAAAAAAAAAAACCCAATATGAGTTATAAAAATCCAAGTAAAAAAAGATTTTTAGACAGTTCAGACAGTGACACAAATGATGAATCAGGTAACTATCCAAACTTTATAGTAATGGAGTCAATTGGAGAAGTGCCTTTAACCAAACTCTCCCTCTTCAAGATAGAAAAAATACTATCAGAAAGGGTCAAACCTAAACTAGTCAAAAAATTAAGAAATGGTAATCTCTTGATAGAAATTCTTACCAAAACACAGGCAGATGAACTTTTAAAATGGAAACTTTTTGACAATATAAAAATAAAAACATACCCATATGCAAAGGAGTTGTGAAAAGCCCTGAACTTTCACTTTGCTCCATCGACGAAATCCGTTCAAATCTAAAAGAACAAAATGTAACGGATGTCAGAAGAATTCAAATAAAAAAAAATGGAGAAATGATAAACACACACACATATATATTAACCTTTTACCAACAAAAAATTCCACAAGAAATAAAAATAGCCTATGAGAATCTAAGAGTCGAACCATACATCCCCAACTCACTGTGTTGCTTTAAATGTCAAAAGTTTGGTCACCATCAGGATCGATGTACACGCCAGCCAGTGTGTGGAAGGTGTGGAGAAAACGACAATCATATCAACTGTCAAAAAACTTATAAATGTGCCAACTGTACAGAAAATCACAGTGCCTACTCCAAAGACTGTGAAATCTGGAAAAAAGAAAAGGAAATTGTTAAAATTAAACACTCATTAAACACCACCTACCCAGAAGCAAGGAAAAAGACAGTAACAGCTAAATATTCCGAAATAACAAAAAAGAATGCTCCCAACACAAATAAACACAATGACAATTATTGCACAACAAACCTTGATATTAAAATCCAAGACCTCACCAACCAAATCAAAATATTGATAAATGCAATTGAAGAAATGAAAAAAAACCTCACTGGAACCAAAAATCCAAACACCACACCCAGTAGACCAGAAACAAATAAAAAAAAACAACTAGAACACAAACTTAACTAAACAAAAACTACAAATAAACCCACAAATTCCCCTCTCAAATAGCTTTAAGATATTGGAGATGGAGAACTCTGAAGAGCAGAATACCAGCAATAAGGAGAGTCCCTTAATCCTCCACAAGAATTTTAATATAAAAACAGATAACAACAAGCAAAAAAATAAAGATTCTCCAAAAACATCTGAACAGATAAGAACAATAAATGGGAAAAATTCCTTGAAGAAAATCAGCCCCACAAAAACCAAACCACGATCTCGCTCAACATCTAAAACCAGAAATAAATCAAGCATAAAAGCTAACAAACCAATTGAACACAAAGAACCAGAAGCCATGGAAACAGAAACCGAATCTACCAAAGATAAAAAGCTCACAAATACTCAAACGCACATAAAACAGTCCAATGATTCAAATACAAGAACTACAGGCCAAAATAAATTAAAAACCTCCTTGGAAACAATGGAAATAGAAGACAAAACTTCTAAACCCCCATAAAAAAGAAAACACCCCTATTCCCAAGACAAAAGGAAATCAAATACATAAAATCTAAACTATGGCCAACAAAATAATCCAATGGAATTGCAGATGTATAAAAGCCAACCGGAATGAATTACTTCTACTAATATCCGATCTATGTCCCACAATAATATGCCTACAAGAAACCTTTTTAAAACCATCTGAAATATCAATCTCCAAAGTTTTACTGAATACAACTACACAACAAATAACCCAAATAGAGCTCCTGGAGGAACATCCATTCTCATTAACAAAAACACAGCACAAATTCAAATAAATCTACAAACTAACTTACAGGCAATTGCTGTCACAGCCACCTTACATAGAACGGTCACAATTTGCTCCATTTATCTGCCTCCAAACAACCCCATAGATGAAACTGAAATAGAAAAACTCATCAACCAACTCCCTCGCCCCTTCTTATTATTAGGTGACTTTAATAGTCATAATGTTAGTTGGGGATGCTCAAACACAGACAGAAAAGGAATCACTATAGAAAATATTATCAACAACAACAACCTATGCATATATAACAACAAAAAAACAACCTTTATTCACTCCGCTACAAACTCGTCCTCAGCAATTGATCTCTCTATAAGTGATCCTAGTATCTTTATAGATTACAATTGGACAGTGCATATGGATACCTGTGGAAGTGACCACTTTCCAATAACATTAGAACACTTTGGTCCTGAAATAACCTAAAAAATTCCTCGCTGGAACCTTAAAAAAGCTAACTGGAATGAATTCAAATTACTATGCAAACACAAACTCCTACCTGAAAAATGTGAGAAAAACCCAATCACTCACTTTACAGATACCATTATCTCAATAGCAGAAGACAAACAAAATCCTAAAACAAAATCATCAACCAAGTGTAATCGTCCCTGGTTTAATAATGACTGTAAAAAGGCTATCAGGCTACGATGTGCTGCATTAAGAAAATTCAACAACCAACCAACTACTCAGAATTTAAACAACTTTAAAATATGCAGGGCTAAAGCATGCCGAACAATAAACGAAGCCAAAAGGGAATTATGGAAGAATTTTGTGTCTAAAATCAACAACACCACCAAAGACAAAACTGTATGGAATATGATTCAGAAAATATCAGGAAAAAACACCAGTTCCCCTGTCAACCACCTCTGTATAAACAATAGTAAAATAACTAAAAAAGAGGACATGGCAAACCTGCTTGCAGATACTATTGCAATTCATCTTCTAAAAATTACGATAAAAAATTCCAGATCATTAAACAGGAATCAGAAAAAAACAAACTGAACTTTAAAAGTAATAATGAGGAAGAATACAACAAACCTTTTACCATCCATGAACTAAAGGATTCATTAAAAAAAGCCAACAACACGGCTGAGGGACCTGATAAAATAACGTATGAATTTCTAAAACAACTACCAGATGTGGTTAAATACAATGACCCCACAACTCAATCTTCACTCTTCAATCCTGCAGTCCAATGCACTTCTGACAGCAATTGCTTCTGCCAAACAAAAAAGACACCCTCTCTCCCAAATACAGGCTTTTTATAGGACAAAACCGTCCAAAGTTATTTGCATACTCTTCCCATGATCTCTAGTCTATAAATAGACGCAGTGGCCATTCTCTTCTTCTTCTTTCTTCTTTCACTCTCTGAAGCGGGCGTTGCCAGTGGTAAAAGGTTTGCACGATTTTTTTTTTTTTTTTTTTTTTACTACACGCCCCCATGATCATTAAAGATCATTCACATCTCATAATCCCGTGTCCAGATCGGCGCATTGCGTTCTCTTTGCGGTCTCTGCATCGGCACCGGTTCATCTTCATCACTCCCTGGCTCAGTACCACCATCCTCATCACCTAAATGGACCACACGCCTTAAATCTAAAACATGTCATGGCATTCCATTGACACTTAAGTTGTTTGGAGATTGCACTCCTGTTATCACTCCTCTTCCCCACTGCGTTGTGCATCGGGCATTAGGCGGTTTCACCCAAACTTCTTCTCCTATTTGGATTCTGGCTGGTCCTTGATCATTAATTTCCGGTGACATGTCTCTAGGATGCCTCCATTCGTAATTAAAGATTGCTCTATGTGGTACTGTGTCATCTCTTTGCCCGACCTTAGGGGACATGTACCAAAATGTGGCCTCTTCAGGCGATATTCTTCCTCTCTCAGCTATTGCTTTCACGGTCCGATGATGTCGCTCCACAATGCCATTTCCTCCAGGTCTGTAGGCTGCCCTGTAATAACTTTTAATCTTCCATTTTTTTAGCATCGTCTGAAAGATTTCTGAGCGAAAAACAGTGCCGTTGTCCATTATCACCTCCCTTACTAGACCTCGTTCAAGCATCACCTTTTCTAATTCAGTTGCAACTGCAGATGAGGCTTCCACTCGCAGTTCCTTCCATATCGCCAGTCTACTTGGCCCACAATCAATTATTGATAAGTACGCTCCCCCTCGGTAGTGTGCTATGTCAATAGCTAGTCTCGTCCAGTTCGTTAAAACGCCAATTTCCCCAGGATTATGTATATTTGGGGCAGGATCGATCGATTGACACCGAACACAGTTCTTTACTATCATCTGAATTTCTTCCCATTTTACATTCGGATCCACTTGCCTCACCAAATATAATGTTCTCTCCACTCCCATGTGATGCATGTCATGCAACTCTTTAATTTCTCCAATTCCAAGACAGCATATCGGCGCCTCCTCTTTCTCAATTAGCCACTGTTTTTTTATCCGTGTTAGCGCATCTGCCTTGTTTCTTTCAGAAGGCACAAACACTGTTTTTATTTGCAGTTTCAATTCAGACATCAACTCTCTAAGCATCCCTAATCTCCGCTTTATTATCACTTCTCCGGCACCCTTTGTTCGTATTCTGCCACTCTCCTCCACAGTAGAGTTCACCCAACTGAGTACAGTGGCTGAATCAGTTCTTATTTCAATATTTGTCAGTCTCCATTTGATAGCTAAATTGACACCCTTTAGAACAGCATCTAATTCAGCTATGTTAATGTGATTAAAGTCATCACTTTTCCTCAGCCAAGCTGCATCTTCCGCCACCACACCGCCAATCTCGACAACCACGCCAGTTGCAGCATTGCTTGCATCACACCACACGACTCCTGTGCTCACTTCAGGTATGTGCCAAGCGCCATTAACAGGGTCTTCTTTTTTCACCTCAGCTAGAACCTCCTGCATCACTTTCATGGTTTTGCAATCAACTTTTTCTTCCCAATCCATTCCATTTGCTCTTCTTTTCACATAACTGCATGCTAATCGCAGCCATCCAGCAATTGGATAGTGCCCCAATAATTTACCACAGACCGAAAATAGCTCCCGCCTACTAATTTTTCCTCCCATCTCTGGGATCTCGTTGCCTCTCCTGAACATTAGTGCACCCATCTTATTTTTCATAAGCTTAATGCCCAGTGCCGCTCCTCCGTCCAGGGATTCCGGAGATTTTGCTGCTAACCCAAACCCCTTCAAATGTTCCACAACTTCCTATGTCGATATTTTCGTTATGTCTACCATTATATCATCAATGTATGAATCAGTGGCCTCTTTCGTCCTACTTCCTTTCTTTAATACTGTTTTTAAAATGGCTGCCATAATCTTTGGTGCGACATTAAGTCCGAATCCTAATCGTGTTAGGCAATAGGTTTTTCCTTTATAACAGACCAGCTGGTACTGCCATAGTTCCTTTGCCACATGTAGTTGCAGGTAGGCAGACTTAAGGTCCACTATTGCGGTCCCTCCTACCAACTGTCTCCACTTTCTTATCTTTTCATCACATACATCTATTATGTCGCTCCCTGTATGACACGCCACAAAACGGTTCAACTCACGAAAGTCGAACACTGGCCTAACTTTTCCTTTTGTGGCCTGAAATACTGCCATCAATGGCAACACGCCTTTTCTTTCTCCTTTCCATGGTAACAGAGTACCATCCGATATCCATCTTTCCACCTCTTTCTCGAATTCTAATTTCTTATCGCCTTCCAGAGAGTTTTTATAATATTGGACTTTGTTCTGCAATACTGGAGGCTCTCCCTTCCATGTCCATCTTACTGTCCATTTATCTCCATCGAAGGTTGCTTCAAAGTCTTTATCCTCGATTTTGCAAACATTCAGCTGATGGGCAGCCACGGCACATTGTATATCTCCAAACTTCACTTTGGCTTTCTTTATAGTTACACCTCCCAGCTCATTAATCACGTCCATTCCAATTATGATGTCGATCCCATCAACGATGTGATTCATCAAGATTGCCCTCACCTTTACGTGCATTCCACAGACTTTTATCTCCACTTGTCTGTCTCCTTTACATTCTATATTCCTCCCATCAACTGCTTTCACTGTACCGCTCCTTCCATATCCCTTCAAAAGTTTGGAATTGATTAAAGTAGTGGTGCACCCAGTATCGACAAGTGCAGTCATTACAGAATCATTCACCTCTACTTCTATTATAGGAAGAGGCCAGTATCGCGCCTTCATTTCATTGCTAGGGTAGCTTGCGGCGCAGAAGCTCCCCCTTGCCCGTTTCCCTGAATCTGAGGACAATATCTCGCAATGTGGCCAAATTTTCCACAATTGTAGCATGTTGCCCTGGCCCTAGGGATCTCTGTGCAATCTTTTTTTAGGTGCGGTCCTTGACATCTAAAGCACTGAAGGCTTGATTCTTTCTTTCCCTAATTAGTCTCATTAGTTTGCGCACTTGTGGCCAATGTCCGAGTTTCTACGACCCTTTTGCTGACTAAAAACTGTGCAGTCGGTATCAGTTTGCTGACATCCATTCTCTCTATGTTCGGTAGCTGCTGTAATGCCACAGATACATCGTCTGGGAATCCAGTTATGAATGCCAGTTTGGCTGTATGTTCCAGCCCTCTTCCCAGATATCCTGCCAGTCCAGCCAATCTTTTGATTTTATTAGCATAAACATCCACCAATTCTCCTGCCCACTTGAATCGTTGCAGTTTTTCGTATGCCTCAAAAGGCCCCTCAGTGAAGGCGGTCACGAGTCTCATCTCTATCAGTTCTGCATCTTCTTGTTCTGCATTATTCATCTCAAGATAGAGAGCGAGTGCATCTCCCTGCAAAAAAAGTGGAATAAAACTGGCAAGGTCTGGCACATGTTGAAGCTTAGCCACCAGTTTTACTTTCTTTATCCATCCGACTACATCACCTTCTCCACTAAAAGGTGGTATCACATCTTTTCCCAATCTCAACATCCCAGATTCCATGATCTGTTCTTAGCCGAAATAGCTTGTGGTTAAATACAATGACCCCACAACTCAATCTTCACTCTTCAATCCTGCAGTCCAATGCACTTCTGACAGCAATTGCTTCTGCCAAACAAAAAAGACACCCTCTCTCCCAAATACAGGCTTTTTATAGGACAAAACCGTCCAAAGTTATTTGCATACTCTTCCCATGATTTCTAGTCTATAAATAGACGCAGTGGCCATTCTCTTCTTCTTCTTTCTTCTTTCACTCTCTGAAGCGGGCGTTGCCAGTGGTAAAAGGTTTGCACGATTTTTTTTTTTTTTTTTTTTTTTTTTTTTTTTACTACAAACCATTAAAGTATTTACTTTCTATTTATAATGACATCTGGCTCAATGGAAACCAGCCATATGTCATTCCTATACCCAAACCAGGAAAGGATGCATCTGACCCCTCCAATTATCGCCCCATAGCTCTAACAAGCTGCGTGTGTAAGATCATGGAGAGAATGGTCAACACCAGGTTATTTGGTTTCTGGAAACAAATAAAATAATAACTAATTTTCAGTGTGGCTTCCGAAAACATTGGAGCACAACAGACCATTTAATTCGTTTAGAAACTTTTATCAGAAATTCATTTATACAAAAAAAGCATATGACTGCTATTTTCTTTGATCTTAAAAAGACGTACATGGAGGTATGGCATCATGAAAGATCTCAAAGAAGCTGGAGTGAAAGGAAGACTACCCATCTTCATCAACAACTTCATTAATAATAGACTATTCAATGTCTGTGTAGGAACGTGCCTATCGGACATCAAGGAACAGGAAATGGGAGTTCCACAGGGAAGTATTTTGTCGGTAACATTATTTAGACTAAAAATTAACAGTATTGTTGGATGCATAAACAACTGCATGGATTGCTCTCTATATGTTGATGATTTTTTAATTGCATACAGCTCGAGACATATCCATATAATTGAGCGTCAACTTCAACAATGCATTGAAAAAATAAAAAAATGGACAACTAACAATGGCTTCAAATTTTCCATTAACAAAACAAAATGTATGCAATTTTGTCAACTAAGAAAACTGCACCCAGATCGTCTTTTAAAACTAAATGATATTCCAATTCCTGTTGTAAATGAACATAAATTCTTAGGGTTAATACTAGACAAAAAAACTTACATTCATCCCTCATATAAAACATCTTAAAAATAAATGTAATAAAACTCTCCAGCTAATGTGGGTCATTGCCCACACAGATTGGGGAGCAGACAGACAAACCCTATTAAAGTTATATAGATCACTAGTGCGATCGAAACTAGACTATGGCAG
Organism: Euprymna scolopes; assembly: GCF_053919585.1. Lineage (NCBI taxonomy): Eukaryota > Metazoa > Mollusca > Cephalopoda > Sepiida > Sepiolidae > Euprymna > Euprymna scolopes. The sequence continues at coordinate 80,858,810 of NC_136505.1, read as the reverse complement.
CTTCATTTACGGTGCCACCAGAAAGTCATACATAAAGATATTGGCCACCATTCAACATCAGAGCCTCAGGCTTGCGCTGGGAGCCTTCCAAACTTCTCCCATCGATAGTCTCTATGCAGAAGCCAATGAACCCCCATTATCAATTCGACACGACAAACTAGCCTTGCAATACCTGATCAAAATTCTCTCTTGCCCAGACAATCCTGCTTAAGACTACATTGAAAACTCAGTAAATTACTCGTTCTATGATAGGGAAAAATCACAACTAACAAATCCAACCTCTAACTGTACCTTCAATCCAAATTACCAAAATCTATATGACCCAAAAGTAAAAGCTATAAAACCTTTTTGTCTCCGTATAAAACCACTAGTAGAAGATGCAGGTATCACAATCACCAATATCCATAATGTCAACCAATGACGCCTTCCACCCTGGCTACTAAAACAACCTGAAATTATCCTTGAATTAAATAACCTCCCAAAAAATCAAAGCCATCCACTAACCTATCAAGAAAAACTCCTTATCATTCAGGAAAAATACCCAAACCATCAGCACATATACACAGATGGGTCGAAAGACAGCAACAAAACCGGATGCGGAGTCGTATCCACTAACATTACCTTACAGAAGCGACTACCAGACCATGCCTCAATTTTTAGTGCCGAAGCCACAGCCTTAGATATGGCACTAGACCTCATCACTGACCTTACCCACAACAAATTTATAATTTTTTCAGACTCCCTATCGGTACTCAAATCCTTAAAGAATAAAAATTTAAATAACCCACTACTCATCAAACTGCTACAAAAAAATACACACTCTTTCACAAAACAAAAGTATCAAATTCTGCTGGATCCCCAGTCATTCTGGAATTCAGGGCAATGAAAAAGCTGACATAGGTGCCAAAAACGCTTTAAAACTCATTAAAAGCAATATAAAAATTCCACATTCTGACTACAAACAACAAATAATCTCATTATGAAGAAATGGCAAGAAAGATGGAATAACTGTCCAAATAATAAACTTTTCAAGATCAAACTCACAATAGAAGAACGATTACCAGATGCCAGAAGATCATGTAGAGAGGAAGTGATTTTGTCTCGTATTTGCATAGGACACACGCACATAACCCACTCCTTCCTGCTAAAAAAAGAAGACCCTCCAGAATGTTTTGCATGCCAAGAACCTTTTACAGTAAAACACTTTCTTTTAGATTGTGGCGATCTCGCGCATATCCGGCAAAATTATTACAATGTCAACAATATGAAAGAACTATTTAAAAAAATAAACTCCAACAAAATAACATTTCTGAAAAAAGTAAATCTATATAAAAGATAACTTTAATTCAATCCAACTTTACACCCCACCCCCAAAAAAGGAAGGAAGCACATCACCTAATGATACAAAAAGTCTGATTTGACTCACTGATTAAATTAAAATATCTATTCCACAAAAAAAAAAGGGAACTCGGCATTAAATAACCAAAAAAAAAAAGGTTGATATGCCGTAAAACCAAACCAAACCAAGGATTGTGTAACTGACAAAATGACAAGGTACTACAAGAAGGCTAACAGAGATCGTATCAGAGATACTTCATGGAGCAGTATCTTTTGTTTTCCTGTAGAACAGTGTGCAAATGAGGCTACTGAATGACAATTTAAGTATATGTTCCCACACAGAAATCCTATAGCAAACCACATTCTCTCCAATGATTCACTTCTATTTGTGCAACTGCCGTTACTCAAAAGCAGCATGCATTTTGAAGACTTATCCGATATAATTCCAGTACAAATAGACAAAATTGTATAAAAACTAAGAGTGAAATAGCCACAACAAAGACAAGGCATATGGAAATCACGAGAAAACATATTTTGCCGTGGGTAATAGGAACTATGGAAAATTTATAACAATGTAATAAATAATTAGCAATCAACAATTCCTTCTCTATCAAACAGTCATGAAGTTATTTGCATGGCAACAAAGAAGGCTAACCTGCTAGCCTAGTAGTTTATTGCCAACTCCACGAGATCCAACAAACTATTCCCTTTCAAATTTCCCTTTGTGGACAGAAGCCACACTCAGTGATTTGAAAATCACACCTTTTTCATGATATCATAAAAACTTAGATACCTAGAAGGCATGTAGGACTAATCTCATCTGTGCTATACTATAAAAATAATGCTCCACTGAGATTTCCCTAGTTGTCTCCAGACTTAAAAGTCAGGTTGGTAGGTGGGTAGATAAATAGTGAGGTTGGTAGGTGGGTAGATAAATAGTGAGGTTGGAAGGTGGGTAGATAAATAGTGAGGTTGGTAGGTGGGTAGATAAATAGTGAGGTTGGTAAGTGGGTAGATAAATAGTGAGGTTGGTAGGTGGGTAGATAAATAGTGAGGTTGGTAGGTGGGTAGATAAATAGTGAGGTTGGTAGGTGGGTAGATAAATAGTGAGGTTGGTAGGTGGGTAGATAAATAGTGAGGTTGGTAGGTGGGTAGATAAATAGTGAGGTTGGTAGATGGGTAGATAAATAGTGAGGTTGGTAGATGGGTAGATAAATAGTGAGGTTGGTAGGTGGGTAGATAAATAGTGAGGTTGGTAGATGGGTAGATAAATAGTGAGGTTGGTAGGTGGGTAGATAAATAGTGAGGTTGGTAGGTGGGTAGATAAATAGTGAGGTTGGCAGGTGGGTAGATAAATAGTGAGGTTGGTAAGTGGGTAGATAAATAGTGAGGTTGGTAGGTGGGTAGATAAATAGTGAGGTTGGTAGGTGGGTAGATAAATAGTGAGGTTGGTAGTGGGTAGATAAATAGTGAGGTTGGTAGGTGGGTAGATAAATAGTGAGGTTGGTAGGTGGGTAGATAAATAGTGAGGTTGGTAGGTGGGTAGATAAATAGTGAGGTTGGTAGGTGGGTAGATAAATAGTGAGATGGTAGGTGGGTAGATAAATAGTGAGGTTGGTAGATGGGTAGATAAATAGTGAGGTTGGTAGGTGGGTAGATAAATAGTGAGGTTGGTAGATGGGTAGATAAATAGTGAGGTTGGTAGGTGGGTAGATAAATAGTGAGGTTGGTAGGTGGGTAGATAAATAGTGAGGTTGGTAGGTGGGTAGGATAAATAGTGAGGTTGGTAGGTGGGTAGATAAATAGTGAGGTTGGCAGGTGGGTAGATAAATAGTGAGGTTGGCAGGTGGGTAGATAAATAGTGAGGTTGGTAGGGTGGTAGATTAAATAGTGAGGTTGGTAGGTGGGTAGGATAAATAGTGAGGTTGGTAAGTGGGTAGATAAATAGTGAGGTTGGTAGGTGGGTAGATAAATAGTGAGGTTGGTAGGTGGGTAGATAAATAGTAGGTGGTAGGTGGGTAGATAGTGAGGTGTGCAGGTGGGTAGATAAAAGTGAGGTTGGTAAGTGGGTAGATAAATAGTGAGGTTGGCAGGTTGGGTAGGATAAATAGTGAGGTTGGCAGGTGGGTAGATAAATAGTGAGGTTGGCAGGTGGGTAGATAAATAGTGAGGTTGGTAAGTGGGTAGATAAATAGTGAGGTTGGCAGGTGGATAGATAAATAGTGAGGTTGGTCAGTGGGTAGATAAATAGTGAGGTTGGCAGGTGGGTAGATAAAATAGTGAGGTTGGCAGGTGGGTAGATAAATAGTGAGGTTGTGGGTAGATAAAATAGTGAGGTTGGCAGGTGGGTAGATAAATAGTGAGGTTGGAAGGTGGGTAGATTAATTTGAGGTTGGAAGGTGGGTAGATAAATAGTGAGGTTGAAGGTGGGTGATAAATAGTGAGGTTGGTAGGTGGGTAGATAAATAGTGAGGTTGATAAGTTGATGATGAAAAACTAGTCAGCCATTTGTTGCTGTAGATTTGTAAACTAAATTACAAAAGTCAGTCCTTTCTAAAAACATAGTTTTTATTGAGTTGGAATTCTTTCCTTGCAGTTTTATTGCAAGATGCCAGAATGAAAATCAGTTGAGTCATGTAGAGAGAATTGATATTACTTACAACCTGAAGCCAACCTCATCTCCTGTTGCATTAGCCCAATCGCAAAACAAGATGAACACGGATGACAATTCTCTAACTTTCCCTCAATTGATCTCACCTTTCAAGTAAGTTTTTTCAATTTTTTCTTTTATTTTTTAGATATTTGTGTAAAAAAATTATTCGAATAATGTACAATTTGATTTAATTCATTTCAGAAAATACTTTGTATTTTGAAGTATTTGCAAATAACTTCTACTTTACAAAAAGTATATAACTGTACACTTTGATTGAAAAAATGTCGGTTTGAGTTTCCTATAGCCTTTTTAGAATTCAGTTTATTATTTTGCTATTTTCTTTTTAGTTGGAACTTTGCACATAAACTCGAGGGGAGAGTTTCAACTACCATTGAATTGTTCGAAAAAATAAAATAAAGTTAAGGACTGCTTTCCTTTAAGATCTGAAAACATTAGTTGATGAATGCAAAAAATTGTATATTTTTATTGATTGTCCTTGAAAAAATAATTTGTGTAATTGCTTCCTCAACTCCACACTCTGTGACTTGTTCACGTTGGCATTCATCTCCTGCATATTCAGCAGATATTGTCTCTTTGAATGATGTGAATAGACAGCCTCGGGCAAAGTCAGTCAACAGTGTTTACTGCCTTTTTCTTACACTAGTGTACTATACCATAACTCAGAATAGGATTCTTCATACTTTTTCAAAGGCAATTAATAAAAGTGATACAGAAGTCGGATTAAACGAAAAGTCTATTTACCACCACCACTTCCATACTTTCACTTCTTGTCGACTTAAATGTCGATTGCCATATTCACCTTTCAATTAAATGTGTTTATCTCTTGTTTCAGTCCTACTCGCAGTCATATAATTTAAATATCACAAAACGTGCATCTGAGAGAAATGGTAACTAAAGTCTGACTCCACACTCTTCAAAAGTTTGAAATTAGGGTTTAACCACTGCATGCAGATTTGTATCGTACACAGGATGGTTGGGAGTGAGGAGGTGGAGGCTTGCTTTGAACAAATTCTATTTAACTCAAAGATTAGACCTTGACTAATACTTCTATTTTAGAGTTAGAGTAACTCTGGAAATGGCAAAGAATAATGACAAACACAAGAATTTTATTAAATATAAAAATAACCAACTTATTTGGTTGGCAAGTCCAACTGTGATAATGATGTGGTCAAATTGCCAGCATTGAAGGGATATCGTTCAACTTGTTTCTCTAAAAATGATAGTCAGGGTTTGATGCTACACAATAGTTGAAGAACAACAACAGTTATTTGTTGAGAGTCAGAAACAGAAGCATTGGTCAATGGCTTGTGATGATAAATGTTGTCTGTGTCGATTGACACAAGTAAAGTTGATGGACGAACAAAGTTGCATAAACAGAAACATTGAATTATTTCAGTGCAAAACAAATTGCAATAAGTTTTGCTGGACAGAAAGTTTTAGCATCTTGTTGCTATATGAAAAAATAAACTAAGGAAGTAATTTGAAATGGTCACAGGTTAAGCAATTCAATACAAGCCAATATGTGAAGAATGATAGTGTCTCCTAGATGATTGGACCATGTAGCATGCTCTGCTGACATATTGCTGAATTTGTTTTTGCAGGCAATTGACCCTAGTTGACCTCAAAACTGAAATAGCAAAAAACGAACATCTACTTTTGTTTCAAAACAGGCAGAAATTCAGAAGTGTAGTTTATGACCACTAATAATGCACTTAAGATTATCGTTAACTCTGGATACATTATGAGATTCAAACTTGTTAAGTATCCCAACATGACCACACAAGTTTACACTTAACACGAAAATATTGACAAGAACTAAGTAATTGTAAAGATGTTCATTCTAAGCAAACTTTGAATTTGTGGTTTTACCTTGTCAAATCTATATTGAAGACTAAAAACGTTTTTCCTGATGCTTGAATCAGTGTTTGATTTTTCTGAAGCATTTAAGCAAAATGAGTAGAAGTGTTACAGGTGCTTTTATTGTTCTTGCACATCAAATAAATGAAAATAGCTAAAACCTTTACTTCAAAAATATAACGGGATTTATTTAAACTTACAAGTGATACACAAAAGCATGTGAAAGCTTTCCAATTGATATGGAAGAACAGATTAGCAAGTAGTGGGGAAATGAGTGACCGCATGAAAAAGCAATGAACAATCGATTGTCATTGCTTTGGTGATTTAAACTGAAAAGGGGACAAAAGAGGGGGATTTGGCAAACATGTTGTTACCTCAAAAAAGGAGAAAAGGGCTTCAGAATCACGGCTGATTGTCCCATCGTCGTGCAATCTGGGACGCCATGTATTAAATAAAAAGTAACCCCAGTTGAAACCAAACAGTAAAAAGTTGAGCTTGTTTTTCAGAAAATGCTGTAATATTATATGAACATTATTTACAGTTCTACATTTTGAAAGTAATATTTCTGAAGAGATGAAAATAAAATCAATGAAATTAATTGAATCATGAAACAAGAATGATCAAATCATGGCATAATTGATCTAAAGAATAAGAATAATTGAATTATTGGAAGAGAATGATGAAATTATCGAATGTAAACTATTGAATTAAAGATGATCAGATATAAGCTTTTATCAAATAATATGATGAGAAAATTTAAATGTAAAAAATTAAAAACCGATAGCATACTTTCTCTAGTGAGCTTCGCCAAGTGATTGAGAACAGAATAATGGCTGAATTGTGATTTTAGAAATTGTGTTGATTATAAAATAGGTTTAAATCATATTTTATTCCAAACATTGAAAACATTTTACATTAGCAGGATTTTTTTTTTTTTACAAAAATTGATCTGAAACATGCATACAAATTCAAATAGTTAAAAATCACAAAGATTGATACTTCTATAAGTTTGCTTAACACATTACTCAATAAGTTCCGGACCTCACTGATAGATGATTCTACTAATTAAAAAAATCCATATAACTTTGAAAGAGTACTATTCATCAAATGGCAAATGTAAAAATTTGAACACAACTGTAAAAATGGTTGCGCAGATACAAATAATGCTGAATGCTCAGGTTGTCCAAATTCAACAGAAGAAAACATAAAAACAGTCCACAATTTTTTCTTGGCTAATCATAAATTCATAATCATAAATTCATAATCATAAATTCAATTTGTGAGATAGCAGAGAAGTTGAAGATATCATAAGGTGGTGTATTTTGGATGGACATTTATCAATGGGAAAGTTGTGTTCAAAGTAGGTGTCACATTTGATCACATTCGATCAAAAAACAACAAAATGTTAATGATTCAGAGTGTTGTTTACGATACAATAAAATGTTTTTTTTCATCAATGGATGTAATACAATGGATGAAACATGGGTATACTTCATTTTAGAGTCAAATCAGTTGAGTAGACAGGTGAAAGCTGTCCAGAATGAACAAAGATGCAAACATCAGCACGCAAGGTTTTGGCCACCATATTTTGGGATGTGCAAGATATTTTCTACATTGATTACCTTGAGAAATAGTGAATATTTTGTAGCATTTGAAGGAAAAATCTAAAAAAACCCAACAAAAACTTTACAAACGAAGAAGAAAAGAGCACATTTTCACCAAGACAATGCACTGTATCACAAGTTGATTACAATAATGGCGAAATTACATGAATTGCTTTTGCACACACTCTATTCTACAGATCTGCCCCCAACTTCCATCAATTGCTAATTGTTTGCATGCCTCAAAAGAATGCCCCAGGGAAAGATATTTGAAATGTGCTAAAAATCTGATGTGTTAGATGGTCTTCTCTTCTGTATGAAGTATGACCATTTTTGTTCAGAAACAAATCCAATAATGATTTTTCAATCCGAGTAAAAAATCGCCAAAAGTTATCCTAAATATTCAGATGAGCCTTTGATTTTTATATTGAAATATAAATATTGTAAAGAAAATACAATGCAACATTTAGAAGTTTTATTCTGGCTTCAATTTAAAAAGTAAAAAAATGACAAATTGCTGAGAAAATGTTGTAGATAAATTTTTGCATTGAGTAGAAACTGGCGTATTACTTCTGAATCAAGAGACATAACAAAGTCTTAAATCGAATATTGTCTAGAAATGGAAGGATTGCTCTAATGTGAAAAAAACCCATACAAATAAACCAAACAGAAAAAAGGTAATTTGTAATGGAGATTTGCTAATCCGACCAGAAGTCTGCAGAAAAGACATAATAACAAGTATACTGATGTAAAGAAATGTTTAAATCTCGCGAGACTTGATAACTCGCGAGATATGCAAATCTATTGTGTGAAAAGAACTTCTACCAGAATAACATACACACATGAAACAGAAACATGGTCATATGGATCAAGTTAGCAGAGTTTATGTTTGATATTGATCAATGCTTTTTCGATTTGACCTGAAGTTTATCAAGTGAAAGAGAAATTCATGCACATATTCATATTATGAATAATATTTGCTAGAAATAACATATCCAAATATTACTCCCGACAAAGGAATATTTGGTGTATTCCTTACAAAATGTTGCCTTACCAACTGCAATCGAATTGAATGACAGAACGAATGTTACAAACAGTAAAGATGGAATTGAAAGCATGTTCTTCTCAGCGAAAGAATATTGAAATTATACATTATTATTGACTTACAGAATAATAGCAAATGCAGATACGTTAGAAAGCATGTCTACATAAATGGGTAAACAGATCAGAGCCCTATTAATCATGTCAAACTCAATTAATGAAAACATGTCGTACAAAACAAACAGAGAAACTGAACCTGAAAGAGTAAATTTCCTAATGGCCCCTCAAAGAAAAATTGATATGCAGAAATGTCTACAACGTTATTAATATTATCATAACATTATTATAACATTATTATAACATTATTATAACATTATTATAACATTATTTTATAACATTATTATTAACATTACTATTATAACATTATTATAAAGATTATTATTATAACATTATTATAACATTATTATAACATTATTATAACATTATTATAACATTATTATAACATTATTATAACATTATTTTATAACATTATTATTAACATTACTATTATAACATTATTATTAACATTACTATTATAACGTTATTATAAAGATTATTATTATAACATTATTATTATACCATAATTATTAGGTCCTGGATATGACCTTAAACTATATCCGATGGTGAGGCCTTAGCTTGCAAGCTTTAGGGAGTGTGGAGCCACTCTTTAATTGCCATTGCTCCCAGGTCCACTCTGGGTTAAGTAGAATACGACTTAAAAAAACAAATATACTATATTAAAAAATCGTTCTTCAAAATGACCAGATTCGGCATTAAATAACCTGAAAAGGGTTGATATGCCATAAAACAAAACAACCAACCATAATTATTAACAGTATTATAACATTATTATCATAACATTATTATTAACATTATTATCATAACATTATTATTAACATTCTTATTATAACATTATTATTAACATTATTATTATTATAAAAATTATTATTATAACATTATTATTAACATTATTATTATTATAAAAATTATTATCATAACATTATAACATTGTTATTAACATTCTTATAAACTAATTAACATTATTATTAAAATTATTATTATAACATTATTAACATTATTATTATTAAAATTATTATTATAACATTATTAACATTATTATCATTACATTATTATTAACATTATTATTATAACATTATTATTATTATTTATATTATTATAACGTTATTATTAACATTATTATTATAACGTTATTATTAACATTATTCTTATAACATTATTATTATTTACATTATTATTATAACATTATTATTAATATTATTATTATAACATTTTTATTACCATTATTATTATAACATTATTATATTATTATTATTATTATAACATTATTCTAAACATTATTATAACATCATTATTATTATAGCATAATTATTATAACATCATTATTACAACATTATTATTATTATATTATTATTAACATTAGTCTTATAAAATTATTAACATTATTCTTATAACATTATTATTATAACCTTATTATTTTAACATTGTTATTATATCATTATTATTAGAACATTATTATTATATCATTATTAATTTAACATTTTTATTAACATTATTATAATAACATTGTTATTATAACATTATTATAACGACATTATTATAACATTATCATAAGATTATTATCATAAAATTATTATCATAACATAATTATTATTAACATTATTATTATTATTATTGTAACATTATAATTAACATTTTTATTATAACATTTTATTAACATTATTATTATAACATTATTATTATTATAACATTATTCTAAACATTATTATAACATCATTATTATTATAGCATAATTATTATAACATTATTACATTATTATTATAATATTATTATTAACATTATTTTTATAACCTTATTATTATAACATTATTATTTTAACATCATTATATGATTATTATTATTAACATCATTATAAGATTATTATTATTAACATCATCTGTGTGATTTTTGTATATAAGTTACAGTTAATCTTTGGGTAGATGTATTTTTTCTTTATGAACTCCACCCTATATACAATGCATTGTTTATTGAACTGGAGTGCACTGCCATTGACTTAATCTAGAAGGTATATCTGCCGAAAGCAATCATCAACAAAGCTGCTTTTCATGGCTTCACGATAATCCTGACAAAGTGGATTCATAGTGCTATGCTTTGCTTTTCATGGCTTCACGATAAGGATTTGCAGAAAGGCAGCTTGTGATTTGTCTTGTTTAGCTGGTGTCTGAAAGTTGTTATTTCAAATGGCCACCATCTGATATTGCCTAGGTTCAATGTTAGTTTAAAAAACTCAAAAGAATCTCATTTTTATGGTGCTCATCATTCTGTTCAAAAAGCGGTTTTCCGGTTTCTACTTATTGCATTGATTGTGTGCATTTTTATGACCTAGAATTTGATATATTTATTGAATGAATGGTAGAGAAAAAATGACACAAGTATAAAGAAACTTGTTAAATAATTGAATCTGTTAAATTATATGAACCTGTTAAATAATGTGAGCCTGTTCAATCAATAAATAAAATTAAACAGTAAAATTTGATAGAAAATAAATTAAATCTGTTCAATAATAAAACCTGTTAAATAATAAAATCTGCTAAAAATTAAACCTGTTTAATAAAATAAAGCTGTATATAATAATGTTAATAAATCTGTTCAATAATAAAATCTGTTAGATAATAAACTATGTAAAATAATATAAGCCTGTTAAATAATAAAATCTGTTTAAAAATTAAATCTGTCAAATAAAACAAATATGTACAATAATTAAATGTGTTAAAAAATTAAACCTGTTAGATAAAAAGTTGAATAATTAAATATGTTCAATAATTAAAACTGTTAAATAATTAAATCTGTCAAAAAATATAAATCTGTTAAAATTGTAATCTGTTCAATAATTTAATGTTAAAAATAAAATCTGTTAAAAAAAAAAAATAAAAAAATGTTAAAAATAAAATCTGTTAAATAATATAAATCTATTAAATATAAATACAAATCTGTTCAATCTGTTAAATGATAGCATCTATTAAATAATTTAGTCTGTTTAAAAATTAAATATGTTCTAAAATGTAATCTGTTGACAAATAAAATTTGTTTAAAAATAAAAATTGTTTAATCATTAAATCTGTTACATTATAAAAATCTATTCAAAATTATATTTGGAAAAAAATCTGTTAAATAATTAAATCTGTTAAAATATTAAATATGTTCAATATTTATATCTGTTCAATAATTAAATCTGTTAAACCATAAAATCAGTTAAGTAACAGAAATCTAATCTGTTTAATAATATAAATCAGTTAATTTATTAAATATGTTAAATAACATAATATGTTTAATAATTATATCTGTTCAATAATAAAATCTGTTAAATAATTTAATCTGTTAAATAAATCTATCAAAAAATGTCATATTTTAATGTATTTTATTAAATAAATAAATCTGTTAAATAACAATTTTAAAAAAAAATAATATATGTTTAATATTAAAAACTGTTTTATAATTTAATTTGTTAAATAATGATATCTGTTAAATAATAAAATGTTAAAAAAATAAAAATCTGTTAAATAATTAAATCTGTAAAATAGTATGAATTTGTTAAATGATATAAATCTGTTAAATAAGTATAAATCTGTTAAACAATAAAATCTGTTAAATAATCAAATCTATTTATTAATTAAATCTGTTAAATAATATGAATTTGTCCAATAATTTAATCTGCTAAAAAGTATAAATCTATTAAAAAATATAAATCTGTAAAAAAATAAATTCTGTTAAATAATATAAATCTTCTCAAAAACTAAATCTATTAAATCATAAAATCTGTAAGATAATTAAATGTATGAATAATTTAATCTGTAAATCTGTTAAATCATAAAATCTGTTAAATGATATCTGTTGGATTATATAAATCTGTTAAATAATTATATCTGTTAGATAATTAAATTTGCTAAATACATAAATCTGTTTTATAATTTAATCTGCTTAATAACTAAATCGGTGAAATAATCTGTGATTGTCACGTTGACATACCGGTTCCTGTCAGATCACTGATGTCCGTTTGAACATTATTGATGATGTATGTGCTCTCACTTATCTCAACATTGTTTCCAGTTGTCCTGGACATCTTGCCACATTTTGCTACACTTGCCTCACAATAACATGCAGCTACACTTACAGGGGTATTCATTGTCTTTGTAGACTGAATGGAGGCATTGATATATTTGTTAAGTAATTAAATCTTTCAGATAATTTAATTTTTTGTGATAAATAAATTTATTAAATAATTAAACTGTTCAATGACTTAATCTGTTAATAAAATTTGTTAAATAATCAATCCACTAAATAGTTAAATCTTTTAAATGATAAAATATGTTAAATAATTGTATTTGTTAGATAATTAAATTTGCAAAATAATTTAATTTGGTTCATAATTAAATCATTTAATAATTAACTCTGGAAATTAAATTTGCTAAATATTTTAATCTATTAGATAACTACGCCTGTTTGATAATTAAGTTTGTTAAATAATTAAATTTGTTTAGCAATTAAGTTTGTCACATAATTACATTTGTCAGATAATTTAATCTTGATTAAATATGTTAGATAATTAAATTTATTAAGTAAATCTGTTAGATATTTTTTTTTACATAGGAGTCATCAGTTATCAAGGCCCGGAGGCCACTCGAGTATGAGGGTTATTGAGTGTACAGTAGTCAATGGGATAATATCGTAGTAATCGTTAGTAATGGATATTTGGTAAATTGGATAACTGAAAGGGACGGTTCATCAAGAATTTGTTTATGTTGGACTTGAAGACGACCAAATTGTAGTCAGCTGGGAAACAGGCAAACGGAAGGGAGTTCCACATGCGTGCAGTTCTAAGAAAAAAGCTTTGTTATATCTGTTAAGTAGATAAACCTCTTTTAAATAATTAAATCTGTTATATAATGTAATCTAATAAATAATTAAACTTGTTAAATAAATGTATTAATAAATTAATCTGCTAAATAAATTGGTTCAATAGTTAAATCTTTTAAATGTTTCATAATAAAACCGGTTCAATTATTAAATTTCTTGGTTAATTAAATCTGTCAAATAATTAAATGTTTTAATAATTAAATCTGTCAAATAATTAAATCTGTTAATAATTAAATGTATTAAATGTGTCTCAAAATTAAATGTGTAAATAGTTGTGTGTGCATTTATGTACTTATATTAAAATCGAGACATTTGATGATTAAATGATCTATTTCTTTTTCAGAATGAAAACTGTTCGGGTTTTCATCTCCTCCACATTTAATGATATGCATGGTGAGCGAAACCTGCTAACACGATTTATTTTTCCAAAATTGAGGAAATGGGCAGAAAAACGTGGAATACATCTTTATGAAGTTGATTTAAGATGGGGGATTCCAAAGGAAGAGGCCAAAACATTCAGGTTTGATTTATATTTTATTCTTTCTTTTGTTCTTTTTGTAAACTTCTTTTTGTTGTATTTGCATTTTATTTGCATAATACATGAGTTTCTTATAAGCAGAAGCACAAATCGAATATTTACTTAAATTAATGATTAACAAAGTCTTTAAAAAGAAAATGTGCTATTTAAAGTTAATTATGGGTCCCAAGTAATCAAATTAACATGTTATATAGTTTTTAATTTATGTATACAATATATTTATGTGCCAAATTTATTTATTTATGAAATATATGCATGTACAAAATATATTTGTGAAATGTATTTCTGTATGAAATATATTTATGTACAGAACATGTGTTAATAAATTGATATTAAATATATATTTATTTATAAAGTATGTTTGCGTGTAAAATATATTTATGTATCAATAAACTTATGTTAAGTGTACATTCATATATAAAATTTATTTGTGTAAAATATATTTATTTACAAAATCTATTTACGTATAAAACATTTATGTACAAAATATATTCACGTATTAAATACATTCATGTACAAAATATATTTATGCATGAAATATATTTATGCATAAAATATATTATGCGCAACAAATATTTATATACAAAAAATATTCGTGTCTTAATAAATTCATATCAAATATATATTATGTATAAAATATATTTATGCATAAAATATATTTATATTAAATGTATTTATCTCCTATATAATGTATCGTAGGTTTGCAAGAACAGATGCCACATACAAATTGATTAAATCTGGGTTATAACCACTATCTTATATAGCTTTCAAACACCACTGCAAACACATTCAGTTGTGATAATAAATTGCTACATTTAATCTGACGAGCAACACCATCTCAATCGCAACACCTCCAGAGGAAGGAGTTTCTATTTTTCTCTCTCAATATTAAGTGCTCCCACCGGTACCAGTTGACACCTAGATCAATTATAAATTTTCCTACTATAGTGAGATTGTACCGCCATTAACTGGTTAATAGATACATAGACATAACATATCTTTTGCATTTACCTATTCATAAATAATAATATCTCCCTTGCAAAGTCTGCCCATTCTAATTCGCTGAGCTCTGGAAATTCTCCAATTCCGTTATTTGCTTCTTCACTACATAAACCAATGGTTACTAAATGTTAAACATGGCAACGTTGACATACATATTATTTCATTTCTTTAACAACCAATTTTTCTATATTATTTAATTTACAACTTTCCGTTTTTTTTTTGTTGCATTATTGTGACACAGAAATTCAGTACATTCTACATTATCCACCTACATAAAAAATGTTTTACCTTCACTCACTCTCTATATTCATCCCTCCAATTTCTCTCTTTCTCTCACTCACTGCTAGTTTTTCTCTTGTATTTGATTTGTGTCTGTGTTCATTTCTCCATTTGGCTCGCTAAAATAAATTGCTAGTAAAAAGTGTTGAGTGGTGCATTTTAGTGAAACAGAGACAAAAATGGACAGGAATTCAAAGGAGGAAAATAGATACACATGTTGACTGATGAGGAGAACTCTTTATTGTAAAAAGGGGAAGAACAAAAAGGGATTATGGGATATGTACAGGGAAAAGGGAGGTAATAGGGATACAAGAGTTATCGGACTTTCAACACCCCCGCTTGCTCTTAGAGTGTGAGCGTATTTTTTTAAATTTTTTTAAAAAAATTTATTTACTTATTTGTTTATTATTATTATTTTTTTTTTTGTATTTATAAAGAAAGAATACGCGTATATATAAGAGCATCACATCGGCAAAAAAAAAAAATGAATTTAAAGCCTGACTAAAAGTGGTTTGAATTTTTCTAGTTTTGCTCGGGTTGGGGGTTTGGTCATGATGTCTGCGAGCATGTCTGTTGTGGGGCAATAGATAATTTTTATGTTGCCGTTGTTCAAAGCGTCCCTGATGAAATGGTATTTTATGTCTATGTGTTTGCATCTTTGTCGATGCACTGGGTCTCTAGAAAGTGCTATAGCGCTTTGACTATCCTCGAATATTTTAATGGGTGTGTATTCCTTATACCAGTCCATTTCTTTTAGTAATTGTGTGAGGTACATACCTTCTTGGGTTGTTTTTGCTAATGTCACATATTCAACTTCGCATGTGGATAACGCTACCGTGGGTTGTCTTTTTGACTTCCAGGAAATGGGTGGACCGCCTTTTGTTAGGCTGAAACAGTATCCAGATATAGTGTGTCTGTCGTATTGGTTTGATGCCCAATCGGCATCACTGTACGCGAATAACTGGAGTTGATCGTTTGATTTTGTATAGCATAGTTGGTGTTGCATAGTACCTTTTATGTACCTAAGTACATGTTTGGCTGCCGTCCAGTGCTGCTCATGCGGTTTTGATAAGTGTTGGGACAACTTGCCAACGATATAGCTTATATCTGGTCTGGTACAGATCATCAGATAGATTAGGCTGCCGACGACTTCACGGTACTTTCTGGGGTCGATGAGGTCAGAGTCATTTTCGGTTAGATCACACTTTAGTTCGCATGGAGTTGTCCTGGGTTTGCAATTGGTCATATCAAACCTTTCCAGTATTTTTGTGACGTACCGTTCCTGGCTCATCAGTATACGACTTTGAGTTATGTCGAAGTCTATCCCTAAGAAGTGCCGGAGTTTTCCAAGGTCCTTCATCTGAAATTCGGACATCAACATCTGCTTGGTGGTGTTGAGCGAATCATTATTATTGGCTGCGATAATTAAATCGTCGACCCATGAGATGATGGTGATTCGTTCCTCACTGTTGTGTCGCATGTAGACACAATGATCCACTCTATTCTGAATGAAACCATTTTTGGTGAGGTGGTCATGCAGGGTTTAATTCCAATTTCTGCCCGATTGTTTCAATCCATATAGGGATTTGTTTAACATGCAGACTGGTTTCTCGTCCGTTTTCCATCTCACTTCAAATCCCTCTGGTTGCTCCATGTAAATCTCATGGTCAATTGGGGCATGGAGGTACGCCGTTTTGACGTCCATTTGGTGTACGATGAGATCGTATTGGATAGCTACTTGCATTAGTATGCGGATTGATGTGATGTCAGCTGTTGGGGAGAAAGTCTCTGTATAATCTACCCCCTTGGTTTGGTTGTAACCCTTTGCAACAAATCTTGCTTTGTATTTCGGGGATCCGTCAGGGTTTTCTTTAATTTTGTATACCCATCTACCGCTGATTGTTGTTTTGCCTTTGGGTAGAAGTGTCAGCTTGTACACGTCGTTTTCTTTCAAGGAATTGATTTCTTCCTGCATTGCTTTGATCCAATGGTGTGCTACTGGGGAGGTCGTAGCTGCTTTATAGGTGTGTGCTACACCATGTGCGACTTTGTAGCAGTAGTCGAGATTGACAAGTGTGTGACCACTCTCGTCTTGAACTGTCGTTACATAGTCCTCTAAGTAGCTGGGCATCTTGTGTTCCCGCTCTGGGTATCTGCGTGTATAACTGCTTTCTTCTATGATATTGAGTGGTTCATTAACACTAGGCTGTTCTCTGTCTTTTTTCGGTTTTCGATTTTTTGTCAAATCTCTTTGGAGGAAGTCCTCATCATTATTGCTTGGTGGAGAAGTTTGGTTTTGTTGTACGTCAGAATTGTTGATGAATTTTATTTGTCTGTGTTTATACACTTTCCCACTTTCAGGGTGGTAGATTAGGTATGCTGGGCTGTTTCTGTTGTATCCGATAAATATGCCTCTCTGACATTTTGGGTCCAGTTTCCCTCTTGTGTTGGAGTAGGTGTAACACACCGAACCGAAGATGTGCATTTTCGAGAGGTCGGGTTTCCTCCTGGTTATTTCGTAATATGGAGTTTGTTTCAGGCGGTTGTTGAAACACCTGTTTCGTATAACTGCGGATGTCATGACAGCATAGGTCCACTGGGTTTTGGGTAATCCACTCTCTATGATCATGCATCTCGCCATTTCGAATAGTGTCCACCAATTTCTTTCGGCTGTTCCATTCTGGTGAGGTGAGTACAGTGCTGAGGTCTCATGTTTAATTTTATTTTTGCGGACTAATTTCTGGAAATCGTTCGACTTAAATTCTGAGCCGTTATCTGTCCTCAGTATTTTTATTTTGCCGTAGGGTGAGATATCCGCAATGAATTTTTCGGTGGCGAGTGTCGTGTCGCTTTTATTTTTAATAAAAAATACAAATTTGTATACAAATACAGCACCGGAGAAATCATCGGTGAATGAGACAGCGTATAGGTTTCTGTTTAGGTCTGCCGGGTTTATAGGGCCGGCTAAGTCCGAGTGAACTAGATGTAGTATGCTGGTTGCTCGTTCGTCCGGGTGTTTCTGCTTTGAGGGAATTTTCCTTGAATGCAAATATTGCAATTTCTATTGTTTGCGATTTTTGGTTTTATTTGGATTCCACGAACTACAGTGGGTAGTTTCGTTACGTCGTCGTAGTTACAGTGGCCGAGTATTTTATGCCACGTGTCGACGTCATAGCATTGATGGCAGCTGTCTTCGGTGCTTTCATTCTGTGTAGTCGTTAAATAGTACAGTCTTTTATGTACATATATTTTGAACCTTTTGCCGTTTTTATGTATGAGTTCATTTTTATTTTCTTTAAAAATGACTGTTGCTCCGTTTTTAGCAGTTTTTACGGAGAAAATGTCTTGTGGGTAGGAGGGTATCAATAACGCCATTTTTAAAGTGACTGTGATGCAGTTTCCATTTTCGTCTACTAAGTGTATTTCTGCATCTCCTCTTTTTAATGCAACGCCGCTGGTTTTTGTTCCGTCCGCTAACTCCATGTAGTGGTTTTCTGGCTGGAATGTTTGGTCGAAATTTTTGGATTTCTTCTCATCTCGAATGATGTGAGAAGTGGCACCAGCGTCGACAAGCAAACCCGTGGGTGACGTCGTCTTCCGCATGTGGTAGTCCTCCATTTTGAATGTGAACGTGTGTTCTTCTTCAATGTCCGCTGCCTTTTTCATAGTGTCCCTACGTTTGTAGCGGCAAGACTCTCTTTTATGAGTGGTAGCTTTGCAGTAGTTGCACCACATTTTTCGTTTGTTGTTGGCACAGTCTGTAGATTTCCGCCGCACATGTAGCATGTAGTGTCTCGCTCATCGCGGTCGTTGTTACTTATAGCAGTTCTCGAAAAGGAGGAAGTTAGTTTCATCACGTCGTTGCTGCTAGACTCGTTTTTGTGCTTCAGAGTCTCTTCAAAGCTGTGAAGATCGGTTTTAAATACCGGGAACGTTAGTTCTTTGTTGCTGTGAGTCACATATATAGAAAATGGGTCGAACTGGCTAGGTAATCCCTTTAATATCATCGCAATGATTAAAGCATCGTCCACTGTCTGTCCGGCATTTCTGAGGGCTGTTAGAACGGTTTCTGTTCTTATAACGTAGTCCGTGACACTTTCATCGCTATTCTTTTTGAGAGACATTAGTTGGGTGTATAAAGAAATGACTCTAGGCTTCCCTTTTCCTGCGTAATGTTCGCGTAATATTTTTAGAGCTTTTCTTCCATTGTCTGCAGCTTCTCTCATTATCAGGGATAAGCTTTTATCATCTAGAAACTGTACCAGTTCGGCATATGCTTCCTCATTTCTTTCATCGTCGTGTTCATTTGAAGAGTTTACGCCTAAGATGGCGTCTTTTAGACCGAGCGTACGTAAATGGCCTAAGAATTTTACTTCCCAAATTTCGTATTTGGCTTCATCTCCGTCGAAAGATAATCTGCTCCATCCGTTTCCATTATCACTTCTGGGCCCATAACCTGTTGAGTGGTGCATTTTAGTGAAACAGAGACAAAAATGGACAGGAATTCAAAGGAGGAAAATAGATACACGTGTTGACTGATGAGGAGAACTCTTTATTGTAAAAAGGGGAAGAACAAAAAGGGATTATGGGATATGTACAGGGAAAAGGGAGGTAATAGGGATACAAGAGTTATCGGACTTTCAACAAAAAGAAACAAAATATTCAGCTTTTTCACATTCTGCATTTAAGTACGTATTCACAGTTTAAACGAAAAAATGATATTGATTATGTTTATTTCGATAATGTGATATGTACCATTAAATCTTTCTCTTTCTTGCTCTCATTTAATTATGTATTCACAGATTAAACGAACAAATGGTATCAACTACCTTTGTTTTGATCTGCAGATTGAAAATTGACAGAGTAGTTTGGTAGGGAAATATACAGACACACACACAGACAATTTCACATTTATAGATATATAGATTTATTTATTTACTTATTTATTTCCAGACTGTTATTCTCACAACTATTTTCTGAGCTTCCTCACTTACTGGAATTCTTGCGATTAGTAATTTGTATATTTATTGATTTACTTGTCGACTGTTATCAACGTCGTGAAACAACAACTATAAGATATGAAGATAACACTCTACAAATAATGAATAAGTTAATATTTTCTGTATTTATTAACTTATAATAGTTTTTTGTGTGAATGTGACATGGCTAATCAAAAAAACTATTGCTTACATTTGAACATTATTTTTTCGATTTGCACACAGAAACCAATATTTCAATTGCTTTAAATATAATAAATGTTTTAACGCTAAAGTTATGTATAAAACTGCTAGCAATTGCTGCAAATGGATTTATAGTGTCATATGCTCAGTCTATCAAGTCCAATGTAGATAAGGCTTGGTCCCATAAGTTTTGGCAAATAACAAACAAGGTTCTAAATAAATGCATCTTTTCTATCCATCATCAACAGGCCTGAAGTGATTTCATCAGCATCTGACAAAGCCAAACTCTTTGCCAGGAACTTTACAGAAAACTCAACTCTATGTGATCAGGATTTTTACCTCCCGAGTTTCCTCACAAGATTGGAAATAATTTGAGCGACATTCACATATCTGTGCATGATATTGCCACACTCATCAGAAACCTTGATTTCAGCAAAGCAACTGCCTCTCACAATATTCCAGTTATAGTACTCTAACATGTGCAACCAGAACTAGCACCCATTCTTACAAAGCTGTTCAAGTGATGCATAATAGAGAAATGCTTCCCAACATCTGGGAAACCTCATTGGTCAATATTTAAAAATAGTGGAGATCTGCCTTCTGCATCTCAATACAGACCAATTAGTCTTCTGCATCTCAATACAGACCAATTAGTCTTCTGCATCTCAATACAGACCAATTAGTCTTCTGCATCTCAATACAGACCAATTAGTCTTCTGCGTGTCATGAGTAAGTTACTTGAATCCATGTTAAATAGAGAAATTGTAAACCACCTAAGCAAAAACCACTTACAAACAAGCAATATGGGTTCCATCCAGCGAGATCTACAGTTGATCAGTGAATATATCGATTGAGCTTCCTTCTCAAGAACAATAGCTTTTGACATAATCAAAGGCATTTGATAGGGTTTGACATAAAGGGCTAATTCACAATATTTTCAGTAATGAAATATCTGGAAATCTTTCCTCAACAATTGACTCTTTTCTCTCCAATAAGTTTTTACAAGTAGTCGTCGATGGGCAAACGTCTGAAGCTGAAAGTATCAATTCATCCTAGGCCCAACTCTCTTTATCATCTTCATCAATGATCTCCCAAATCATATTTTAAGTTTATTCGTTGACATATATGCAGATGATATTACGATCTATGGCAACATTTTAAAGAGCAACGATTCGATGGTATAAAAAGTGGCTGATTAATTTATCACATCCAAAAGCAAGCTTTTATCTTTCCATGATAAAAGCCCTGCTTGGCCCCCAATTAATATGAATGGCTCTCAAGTCTAAAATAGGCTTCCTGTTTTGACAAACATCTTGGTTTGACTTTTACTCCTGACTTGAAATGGAAAACTTGCATCAAATCTGTTGCCAAAGTCGCTAGAAAAATGGTTGCGTCTTCTTTTGCTCCAGAATGTATCTAATTCCCGATGCAATTCTCTCTACTTGTATAAGAGCCAGATACTAAAATGGAGTACTGGGCGGGAGCTGCTTGGAGCATCCTATCCTGCCTTGAAAAAGGTCAAAACCGGTTTCGAAACCTAGTAGGTGACGCCCTTTTTTCTTCCCTGAAACCTCTTTCCCACAGAAGAGACATTGCGAGCTTGTTTCTGCTCTATAGTTACTTTCATGGTAAGTGCTCGCCTGACCTTTTATGGATCTCCCTTGCCAAACTTTCACAAAAAAACACTCATCTAGCTACAACCACAATCAACATTTTCATCCACTCATTACCTGTGCCTAAATTTAAAATTTCCATGAACAAAGCTACTTTCTTAGAACTGCCCACATGTGGAACTCTGTTTTGCTGACCTGCTTTCCGGTTGACTACAATATGGTCGTCTTCAAGTTCAATATAAACAAGTTATTGTTGAGCCACTTCCCTAAATAATTCATTTCTACCTCATTTCTACAGCTAACTATTAATACACTGTTATCTCTGTGATTACTGTACACTCATTTACCCTTAATCATCGAGTGGCTTTCAGGCCTTGATAATTGATGACTCCAATGTAAAAAAAGATATATATCTTTGTAGAAAGTATAATTCTGCCTAAAATATATTAATGTATAAAATACATGTATAAAATATATTTATGCATAAAATATATATTCGTATAAAACTTATATATGTACAAAATATATTTATGTATAAATATATATTGGTACAAATTATATTTTTGTATAAATATATCTCCATCTCCATATATAATATTTTTATTGCAGAAATTCCCCTCTGGACCAAAGTATCGTAGATTTGCCACATACAAATTTAATACATCTACCCTGATAGCCACTATCTTATTTAGCTTACGACCACCATTTCTGCCACATTCACTTGTGATAATAAAATGCTACATTACATCCGACGAGCAACACCATCATAATCGCCACATATAGGCAGGAAGAAGTTCCTATTTTTCTCTCTCAATATTTAGTGCTCTCACCGCTACCAGTTGTCACTGGATCCAATTCTACATTTTTCAACTATAGTGTGATTACACCCACCATAACTGGCTAGACATAACATATTCTTTCTGATTTCTGAATCCTAAATAATAACAGGTCTCTAGCCATGTTCTGCTCTTTCTGATTGGCTGAGACCTGCCATTCTCATATTCCAAAATGAAACAAATTTCTAAATAAATGAACACTTCTAAAAGTTTACAAAAATGATGTCGCTATCCCAATGAGACACTAGCACTAAAAAAAAAGAAATGCAAACATATTAACCGCTCATAAGCAGACAATTAAATACTGATAACCTTATTTACTGAAACAAACGTGCACAAGTAAAAAAGACTTCATATACATAACATCTTCTCCATCTTTATTTGCACATTTGGAATACTATAAAAATGTATAAAAAAATGTATAAAAATGCATGTAAACATGTACAAAATACTGACACGGTGCTACGCCCCACCACCAATAAAAATCCGCCCTAAAAAAACATGTTTTCCTTTGCTTTTTCTTTTTTTTCTTTAGCATTTACTATTCTGGTTGATAAGATTTTTTTACACCGATTACCTATGTTACACTTTTAATGTAAATTTCATTGCCTACGGAAACACTTATTTGCTATATACTTGTGTTTTCACCAATTTTGTACTCTGTGAAGTATTTTATTTAATTTTCTTTTCCAAACTGATTCTCAAAATTTTGCACATGTTAACTTTTTTTTTAGGGGGGGGGGGATAAATTTGTACATTAGGTTCACCTCCACAAATTTTCTTTAGAATGACTACTTTTACTGGTTTTCAACTATGCTGATTAAGAAAATCTCGGTCAAATTTTCTTGAGAAAAGTACTTATAGAGATATAAAGACCTATATTATGCATTGTAATTCACTGGCATGCACACGCGATAAATCTACTTCTCTCCTACCAACACTGCCACCCCCAATTTTGTTTTTAACATTTGTCGGTGAGGATGCTGACAACGATTATCACGGTTACATTTGGGGGAATTATCCCCTACCCCCAAGGGGTTTGTCTACTCCGAAAACCGTTCTTTACATGGGAATGTTGGGAGTATCTATTACCAATGCCGTTTTTAAGATGGGGAGGTTGATGATGTCTATTCTGAAAGCCATTCTTTCCCTGGGGAGTTTGGGATGTCTTAACATGACAAGAAAGAAGTGAAGTGAAAAAAGTCGTAATTGTTTTGTTTTACGTTAAAAAAGACAACATAAAACTGGAATTATAAATAATAAAGATTCCAAAAGAAGAGGCCAAAACATTTAGGTTCAGTTTATTTTAATTCTTTATACATCCTTTTGTTAGCTTTTATATTTACTAGCCTGGATGGCCGGCATTGCCTGAGTGTTTGGAGGTGTGTATTAAGCAAAAAAAAAAAAAGTGGTAGTAGGCAGGCAGGCTCGAACTCATGACGCGAAGGCAGAAAAGAAAGTGAAAGAAAATCTTATGTCTTAATGCTACTTCATGACATGACTGGAAGTTCGGAATGTTAAAATTTGGCAAAGTCAATTCAACCAATACAATGATTTCTAAAAATGGCTTGCAAAAAATTAACGCCTCCTTGGAGGAAACTGTCCAATTGAGGGTGAAGGAATTAATGTTTTTAGCCAATTTTTTGATATTTGTCATCTGAGACGTCGAGCTTCAAAATGATACTGATCTTGTAAAAATCTGTCGCCTCTGTCGAAAGTTTTAGGCAGACATACAAACATACATACATACATATATTTAAACAGACAGGTGAGATTTATATTATAGACTAGCCTGGGTGCCCGGCATTGCTTGGATGTTTGGAGGTTTTTGTTGAGCAAAAAAAACAACAAAAAAAAAACTTGTAGTAAGCAGGCAGGCTCGAACCCCTGATGCGAAGGTACAAAAGAAAGTGGAGGTGTGTGTAAGGGTGTTGTCGAGTACAAAAAAAAAAAAATAGGAGTAGTAAGCAGCTTGAATCAGTAACATGCCAGAGGAAAAGGAGGTGAAAAAACAAACTGTCTTACCAGTGTGCCTGCCGTGGTTGTGACGTCACGGGAGGTCGAAATAACACATTTTAAGCGACGTCGTGAACGTGAGGGTTGAATGACTTGCAAAAATGTCAGTGAAAAAAATCGACCCTCCAATCGAGGGTGAAAGAATTAATGTTTTTCGGCCAATTTTTCGAGATTTGTCGTCTGAGACGTCGAGCTTCAAAATGATACCAATCTCGTGAAAATCCGTCACCTCTATCAAAAGTTTTAGGCAGATATGCATACATACATTTAAACAGACAGGTGAGATTTATATTATAGATGTATAAAATACATTTATGTATAAAACATGATTATTCATGTATGTGCTAACAAATCTATTATTATCTATTTGTGATTTTTTTTTATGAGATTGATAATTTATATGATTTGGAACTACAGTTCTCTTGATTGTTATAAGTCATTATGTTTGGACAAGACAACCTCCAACTTTCTTCAAGTGATGATTGGTGGTCATGTACATGTCGAAATGTGAATATTACAAATAAACTGAGAATAGTAGTACAAATAATAATAAATTGTTTTTAAAACACTTTTTTTTCTTTTTACTTCTAGAAATCTTTTTTTTTTCTTTTTACTTCTAGAAATCTTTTTTTTTTCTTTTTACTTCTAGAAATCTTTTTTTTTTCTTTTTACTTCTAGAAATCTTTTTTTTTTCTTTTTACTTCTAGAAATCTTTTTTTTTTCTTTTTACTTCTAGAAATCTTTTTTTTTCTTTTTACTTCTAGAAATCTTTTTTTTTTCTTTTTACTTCTAGAAATCTGGAAATTTGTTTGTCAGAAGTTTCCAACTGTGATCTTTTTATCGGCATTTTGGGTGAGCGCTATGGATGGATTCCATCTGCCAAAGAAATCCCATCATCCCCGGAGTTTGATTGGATCCGAGATCATCCAAATAAAAATGCTTCCATCACTGAATTGGAAATGCACTTGGGAGCATTGTCACAACCGACAAAAAGAAACGCCTTCTTTTTCTTCAGAGACAATGAATTTGAAACGTACGTCGGAGTTTGTCCATTCATTATGATCAGTCATAATTGGATTTTATGATGTTTCAATAAGACAAAGCAAACATCTTTAGTTCAGATGTGATTTCTCAAAGAGATGATGTAAAATAAATTCATATTTTATATACTATATTGCTTGCGAGTATTTTTACTTTCATTTTTTATTTAATCAAATTATCATTTTTAAATAGGAATTGGAAAGTAATGAATTATTACAGTATTTGTTGGTCATTGAACAAAATTTTGAATTAATTTAATGTTTAATCTTTTCTATTTCTAAAATGATTGAAATATAAATAACTTCCAAAACTTTAAATCTTTTAATTAAATGAGGATTTCCTAAGAAATTTAAAGCGAAAACTATTCAACAGTTTAAATGATTCTAAATTCTTTTTCGATTTCAACTATTAACAAAAGATAAAAATGTTCGACTTGTTTACATCATTTGCAGTCAAGTTAATACTTTGTTTTGGTTCTCATATTTTAAATAGTTGAGCTATGA
Source organism: Euprymna scolopes (assembly GCF_053919585.1). Classification (NCBI taxonomy): domain Eukaryota; kingdom Metazoa; phylum Mollusca; class Cephalopoda; order Sepiida; family Sepiolidae; genus Euprymna; species Euprymna scolopes. Next base: position 80,832,320 of record NC_136505.1, on the reverse strand, counting down.
GTATTCACTTTGTTTTCAATCTTAGGGATGTTCCCAAGCATTACCTCCAGTATTTTACAGCTGAAAATAGCGATAATTATGAAATGATGTACACTTTGAAGCAGAAAATCCGAAACAGTGGTTTTGAAGTATTTGATGGGTAAGTGGTTTTTCATTTTGCCCCTCATTCATTTGTATGTTTTACTATTTTGACCAGATGAAATGTGATCGTGAATAAATCACAACTAGAGATTTTTTCAATGTTGCAAGTTAAACTAAAAAGCAAAAAAAAAAAAAGTATTCGAGCAAAATAGTCACAGATCTTTGCTTGAAAATCAATTATTTTTTTAAGTAGCATCGTTTGGGAGTCTGTTTACTTTCATTTTTGTCTGCCTGTCAGCTGGGTCACGAATTTGCTGACTACAATCTATACAAAAGTTTCTTTATTTGCACCTCTTTCTCTTAAGCCCATTTTTATTATTTTCCAGCACTCTAACCACTGAGCTTTCATAATTGATAACTCTTTCATAATTGATAACTCCTGGTAAAAGTAATAAAAATGTTATGGTAAAATTATTTCAATATTGCAGTCATTTTTTTTTGTTGGAATTAAAATAATCTTGTAATTTTTTATTTTAATTCATGTGCTCATCATCATCATCATCATCATCGGGTGGATGATGCTATTTTTTGTGTGCTTAAAATATTTCCTAATCCTCTTTTTCTTTTGTCAGGTATCCCGCGGAATGGGGAGGTATTGCTGAAGGAAAAGCTTTTGTTTCTGGTTTGGAGGAATTTGGCAAACGTGTATTTAATCAGATTAAAAATGCAGTGGAAAAATTATTTGATTCTCACAATGTAAATATTATATATTTTTTTTCTCAGTTAATTTGAATTTGAATTTTGTGACAAAAATGAGTAAAATTTCATTTTTTTTAATAATTTCTATAAAACTAACAATTATGGCAAAGATATTAATGATTTGCATATTTTGATAATAACTCATGTCACAATAATTAGAATGTCTATTCCTTTGTCAGAAGGCCTAAGTTTAATCATACCAAAGACTTTAAAAATAGTACTTGATGCCGCCTTGCTAAACACTCAGTGTTATACGGTGTGGATCAAGTGTAAGTGGAACAATTCAAGGAAAGGAGTGTTGATGTATTAGCCAATGAAATAAGAGATTTTGGATCGCCATTGAATATGATCCATTTATATTTTTATTAATTATCTGATATTTAATGACTCAAGTATTTAAGCGCTGCCTTAAGGAGAAGTGCTTTCCGACTCCCTCGAAGACCTCTTCAGTTTGCCCTATATTTAAGAATTCAGGTGATAAGTCATCTCCCTCTCAATACAGACCTATAAGTCTCCTGTGTGTTATGAGTAAGTTGCTGGAATCCATATTAAATAGAGAAATAGTCAACCACCTCAGCAGGAATAACCTTCTTAGTGACGCACAATATGGTTTCCGCTCTGCAAGATCTACCGCAGATGTGCTGACGGTTATATCCCACAGTATAAGTGAATCTCTTGACAAAGGCTTCCTTTCTAGGGCAATTGCTCTTGACATATCAAAGGCCTTTGACAAGGTATGGCATAAGGGTCTACTTCACAAGATTTCCAGCTACGGTATAACGGAAAATGTTTTCTCAATCATTAAATCATTTCTCTCCGATAGGCTCATAAGAGTAGTGGTCGATGGACAAAAATCGGAGGCCTGCAATATAAATGCTGGAGTCCCCCAGGGGTCAATCCTGGGCCCAACTCTCTTCCTGATCTACATCAATGACCTCCCTAAACACATACTTAAATCATTCGTTGACATCTATGCTGATGACACAACCATCTATGGCAACACATCAAAGTCTGTAAATGACAAAGTTCTCTCTGATTCTCTCTCCTCTGATCTCGAGCGCGTGGTTCAGTGGGGAAAGATGTGGCTGGTTACCTTTAATGCATCCAAAACCAAACTCCTATCCTTACATCATCAACGCTCTGATCCCCAGCTGGCATCAATTGTGATGGATGGCTCTCGTCTGGGTGAGGCTCCGTGTTTTGACAAGTTTCTGGGTTTGACCTTTACTCCTGATCTGAAATGGAACACGTACATCAAGTCTGTTGCCAAGGTCGCTGGAAAGATCGTGGGATCCTTCTACCACTCCAGAAGATATCTCACTAATGATGCAATTCTCTATCTATATAAAAGCCAAGTACGTCCAAGGATGGAATACTGTTGCCATATCTGGGCAGGAGCTGCTAAAAACAGCCTATCATGCCTTGACAGAGTACAAAATAGACTTCGTGGCTTAGTGGGGGGTGCCCTTTTCTCTACCCTGCAACCTCTCTCCCACAGAAGAGACGTTGCGAGCCTGTCCTTGTTTTATCGTTATTTCCATGGCAGATGCTCGTCTGAACTCCAATCTCTGGTCCCCCCTCGCCAATCTTTCACGAAAAACACCCGTCTAGCTGAATCCACTGTGAAAAATTTCCCCCACTCTATATCTGTGCCTAAATCAAAACGCGGATTCCATGAACAAAGCTTCTTTCTTAGAACTGCACGCCTGTGGAACTCTGTTCCGTCTGCCTGCTTCCCTCCGGACTACAACTTGGATGTCTTCAAGTCCAATGTTAACAAATTCCTAATGAACCGCCCCCTTAAGTAAACACTTCAGCAAATCTCCTCACTAACTTAATGTACTTGCAATAACCCTTATCCCTGAGTGGCTTCCGGGCCTTGATAAGTGGTGATCACTGTGTAAAAAAAAAAAAAAGTATTAATGGTCTGTAAGTTAATGGCTGCATATTAAGTAAATTATATGTTCCACAATTGCTTCCTTTATCTATTTCTATAATTGACTGTTAATGATAATACATGTATGCAAGGTTTAATAATATTAAGAAAACTATGTGTCTTTCTTTTTCTGTAAAAATAAGATTGTCATTAAATATTCTTTAAAAAAAATGAATTAATTTATTTAAAATTATAATAACTAGATGTGTATTAAAGTTACATGAAAATAAAAAGAATGCAAAAAATCAGTTTTTAAAATCAAAATGGGGCAGCAGAATTTGATTTTAGACTAATTCATCTGAAAATGGGTAAAGTCAAAATGTTTTTACCTTAGCACAAGAAGTTAATTTTCAATTTCTTTTTTGTTTGCATTTCATGTTTATCAATTGGGCAATCTACTTTTAAAACTGAGTGGGGAACGTGAATAAGCATATCATTTCACAGAGTTTATGAGCCAATCATTTATTGACCTAAATTTTAATGGTTTATAGATGAATGGGTGCAGTTTTAATGGCTTATGGATTCATGGAAAGTGAAGAACTCTCTTAAGAAAATGAATTACTTTATAATGAGCTCCAGAAAATTATAATGAACTCTGTTACAGTTGGAGCAACAAACATCAAGACTCTCACTTCTGATTTGATAAGTCTATTGAATCAAGAGGAATCTTTAATTCTAGATCAAAGTATCGCCAACTTTTATAGTTTGCGTGTGTGACTGTGTGGTGGAGAAATGAATGAAGTTGAGTTAAGGTTTATAATCATGCAGAGATCTCTCACTCGCAATGTTATACCGCTATAATACAGAGAAATAAAGGAATATGAAAAATAGATATAACCACTACAAAGGTTTTATATATATTAAAATATGTAAAATTCACAAAAGAAAGTGAGGTGAAATCTTTACAATTTAATTTATTTCTCAGATGAGTGTTAAAAAGATTTTCTGATGAGAAAATAGATTAAAAGTGATTTTTTTAAATGTATTTGCTACGATTTTAGTGAAGATCTTGTCAAAAAAGTTGCTAACAAATAAACACAGGTAAAGGTTACTATCATTTGCCATGAAAATGCATTTATCATCTATTTCAATAAAATACTAGTACATGTGTACTGTATGCAAAACAAGCATTAAACAGAATATGATGATTCCTTGTGTTTTCTTTCCTCTTACACGTTATTTTTTTTATTCATCAATTATTTATTGAAATAAAAAATATCATAATGTAAAGTATTAAAATAAACTTTAAAGACAATCCTACTTAAAAAATAATTTAATTACAAAATTAAACCCACTACAATGTATTTCGTTTCTTCGTAACCGTTTTAGTATTAGTTGGGGAAAAAATCGAATTACTTTATGACACTTTGAAATTTGAAATGAATTTGGAAATAGTTAAACTGTTGAATGGAAAGACATTTAAACAAACTTTAAAATTCTTAGCAAATCCTCATTGTATTAAAAATCGAAAATCTTTGAAGCTGTTTACATCGAATACATTTTAATAATATAGATTACCTTTTAGTAACGGTGGAACTTGGGTAGGGCTTCATTTATTTTAGTTAATAATCTAATGATCAAATGTTTTTTTACTTTAAAAACCCCAAAAGAAAATTTGTAAAAAACAATTTAAAAAATTGTTAAAAAAAACTAAAAAAAATGCAACAATACAAATCAAACAATTTTCATGTAAAGCGCATTAAAAATATGTGAACAATATGCATACGTTTTTATTTTACTTCTCATTTTGCTGAAATGCAGCTTGATGGAGCAACTGAAGACGTACATCAAAGATATGTAAAGAAAGAAGCAGAGAAGTTTATTGGCCGCAAACTTTTAGTTAATACATGTCTGAAGATGCTAAGCAGTTTGTCGAGTGGAGTCATCATGATTACAGGCAAACCAGGATTTGGCAAATCTGCACTCATGGTAAGTAGTAATTTCAATCGAAAACTTTATTCATGTTTTGAGAAACCTACATTTTCTCTGATGTATTTTCAATTATTTAAATTGCAAATATGGCAACTGTTAAAATGAAAAAAAGACTAAAAATATGCAAAATAAAAAGGACTTTCACCTTCTTTTATTCAAAATGAACATTTGTAAAAGAAACTATTTCATCGTCTCTGTCTCGATTCCTTAAATATTATATAACAAGAACTTATTTACATTAAACGTAAAAACGACCATATTATAGTCATCTGAGAAGCAGCCACACAGTATTGTGTTCCACTGATGGGCAATTCTGGGAACAAGAAATAATGTTTTATATTATTTACACTGTTGATCCAATGTATCGATTTTTAATTCAATTAAAGAAAATCAATGATAAAAACGTAATTTTTTTGGAGTTAAATTAAATACATTTTAAAATTTTAATCTAACTTTAGTTTTACTTGTTCAATCTAAGTCTACCCCCCCCCATACACTTAAAAAAAGTGAGGTTATCTTTCTGTCAACTGAGAGAAAAGAGCTAAAATAACCCTCTGAACATGAGTTTTGTATAAGTTACTTTTCTGAAAGCAGCCATGTTTAAATATTATTTCATTTCTGTTATTCAGTTTAAGAGTGAAAGTATTAGCAAACAGAAAAAATAAACTTTTTAGACATTTTTCAACTTGGATGAAAATGCATGTGAAATGTATTTAAAACACAATGCTAATTATTGGATATATGAATCCAAAGTTCAACTACTTCACATCAATTATAAAACATTTTCCTAGTTTTATTAAATTTAGGTTTAGCAATAACTATCTTAAGAAAAATGGCACTTAAAAATTTAAGTAGCATCTGTAATATTGCTGTAAAATACAGTCGGTATGCTAACATTATAATTTAATAGATACAAAAACTAGATAAAAAAGCTAATGATGAAAATAGAAGAAAAATAAATATTATTTGGTTCACACTACCATACAATCAGATGATGAAAACTAAACTAAAAAAAATTACTAAAACTATTTAATCTGCTACATTTAATTACTTAAAACTATCTTGCAGTTGCTGCAAGAATTTAGAAATGATCAATAATGGCAGTTATAGAATATTAAATGAGAAAAACACAAAAATAAGATTCAAAGTAAAAGTGACAAATGCAACAAAAATAGAAACAATCCAAATAGAAATAAAGAAAGGTAAAAATGGAGGAAAAAATCTAACTGGAAAATAAGGGTATATCACTCCTTACAAAATAACTAAAATAAGGGTATATTACTCCTTACAAAATAACTAAAATAAGGGTATATTACTCCTTACAAAATAACTGTTTGACAAAAAGCATAAAAAGTCACAAGATATATACTAATAAAAACCTGAATAACAAAAAATATTATATAGAAGAACTCTATTAGATTAAAAAGAAATTATAATAGAAAAGTATATTTGATAAAAAAAACACAGATATAGTACATTATTACTGAACTACTATTAGGAACTTAAAGATAGTTATTGGTTATCGGTAGTTGAATGAAAAATCTTAAGATGGACTGGGTGTTGGAGATATTTATATAATCTGTATAATTTATGCATAAATGAGAAACTGGAAATTTTAAAGGAAAAAGAAATCTTGACCCAGAATTTATTGAAAAGAACACAACTGTTTTTGTGGAATCAATAAAGTGCTTAGATGACAGAAGTTTGTCTTTGATAATGCAAGAAGTTTTGGATGATGACTGCAAAGCATTGACCATATTAAGAGAGCATTATTTATCGAAAGGAAAACCCAAAATTATCTCTTTATATAAAAACTGATGTCTCTAAAATATATAGAAGCCAAGACGATTATAGACTATATTATAAGGGCCAAAACAACGTCAAATTCATTAAAAATGTCTGAATTTTTTTAGCAATAATCTGTTGATAGCCATAGTTTTTAAAGGGTTGCTGGGTGACTTTAAACCATTTACAACCGTTATAACATAAAAAGAAAACCCCAACTCAAAGTAGCATTGATAAGCTGTGAAGAAACAGAAAAGTGATAACAGAAAATAAGAATTGACAAATATCATAAAATTAAAAAATTACACACAAAAAAATAAAAATAAAATTGTACCATTACCACATATAAAAGCATCAACTTTACAAAGGACAATGTTTCTCCTAAGAAAAAGATGAACATTATCTGCTATAATTGTGGACGATCCAATCACAAAAGTTTCCAATGTAGATACAACATTTTCAAAGTGAATTCCATCAAAAATGTGAAGAGTTTCGTTAATGAACATATGTTTTTATTTTCATGTACATTTGACAAATAGTAACAACTTTCTTGTTGATTGTGGGGACAGTTGTGGCCCATGTAATCATGAAAGAATCTGAATGTATCAATTTTGATTAAAGTGTAACCGAGGAAAAGTTGCACAATTATGACCTGTGGTTATGATATGTATTTGGCCTTACGGTTACATATACACACAAAAAACCCAACGGTCCCTTGATCAGACTCCATGTTGTAAGGTTAAAAAAAAGTAGAAGACATACTTACCCAGCAATTCCGAATAGACTGTTCTCGGCACCGTTGTCATTGTTCAAAGAAAGTTTGCTCAGTGAGTTAATATGTTGTTATTCATGATGCGAGGAGGAGAAGGAAAACAAAGCAAACAGAAGCCACACTCGCCGTTACTGTGATGACAACACAAGCCGCCATGTTGACAGTTCAATATTTCAAAACAATTGCAGTACAATCTTGGGTCTATAACAGTGTTAGAATATGTTAGCAATTAATCTTTGTTTCTTTGGGTTTTTTTCTCCTCTTTTTTTCCTTTTCTGAGATTTTCTTTTTTTTTTTTTTTAGATTAAAACTTTTGACATTCTTTTACGATATGTCAAAGAAATATCTTTGTCATTTCGAATTAGTTTAAGGGTCTTGTCTCGAATTTCTAAGTTGCTAATTCAAGGAACGTAGAATATCTTTTACGAAATGGAATCTGCTTACGCCAATTTGAGTTTGTTGCGTCAGTTCCGATTCCATAGACGAACTCTCCCTCTCTGCCAAACTTTGACAGAACTCTGACGGGATTTGACACAACTGCAGAACTGTCAAAAAACGGATCTTCACTGCTGCTTATGCTGAGAATGTGGTCAGACAGAGGCATAAGCTCCTCCCTCAATCGACTAGTCAACAAGTGGCACATTGACTCCCACAGTGGTGGATTGCTCAATTCTCAATACTAACCCAATTGACTCAACGGGCTTTCCAAGGCCAAATATGGTCTCATAACCACGGGTCAAATTTTTATCTCTCTTGGAGTTGACATTTTCTTTTTATCATCGCTTGAAATGACATTTCACTTTTGTGCAGAGATAAACATTTAATAAATAATTTAAAAATAATTCTTTCAATTGAAATCTCAAAGCGAACCGTCTTTTCCCTTTTTGTGTGGAAGATCTTTAACAAACAAGTGAAAATAAATCTCCAACCAAAACAACTGATTCCTCAAGTCACAGCCATCCTGGTCAGTGCGTTCGATTCTATTACTCAGCGGGTCAAAATCATAAGCGAGTTAGCTTTTACCTTTTTATGCCAAAATAAATATGTGATAAAATAATTATTATTTGCTATTCTTGCCGGTCAATGCATTCAATTCTATTACATAACCTCTAAACACACACATCAATCGAAATCTCAAACGAATCAACATTTCCCCCTTTGCCTGGAAACGCACACATATACCAGCCCTGATATTTACTAGTGGACATATTGCTAATGTAAGCAGGGCCTATAGGCATGATGTAATGGAATAACCTAACATCCCTTCATAGATGAAATGAACTATGGATATAGTGACCCTCTCACGTGACTGAGACAGAAAGAAAAACGACAGGAAGTGAATAAGAAAAGATGTCGAGTAACTCTTATGTCACATGTATTCCCTTGTAAATAAACCCCTTTGTCTTTCACCCATAACCCCGTGTTCTTGCTGTATTCTTATTTAACGTAACAATATAACAAGGTATTATGGCAATCAGCTTGGCCTGGGGGTGAATCTCCCAGAACTAGCTACATTAGTGAGACACTAGGGCTCTGTTCAAGCAACAGTGTTACACAAGTTTATCCTCCGAGTTACTTTGTGGAACTAACCGACAGCAGCCGAGTAAACAATATCATGTTAAATATTTTGATGATGCTAAAATCTCCCTAAGAAATCATGAATATGAACTATGTTACTGTTCTGGAAAATTCTCTTTTAATTTTAATTTCAACAGATATATTTTCCATAGGCACAAATAGTAACTTTAGCCCTAATACGTCAAAATTGGTATACCCAAAATGGAACTGTATTCGATATTAAAGAAAATAGAAGATTATATTATTTAGAAAGCGTAGTTCCACCAAAAAGTGCCTGCCATGATTTGCAAACATGGCATAAAATTCTAGGTTACTGGAATATTCCAGATATCAGAAGTTGCTGAATGTAATTGATGGAATGAAAATAAAAACTTCACAAACTGTAATGTTTGTACAGAAGGAAAAATGGCGAAATACCAAAACAAAATGTAGGACAAAAGGTCACCAAAATACTCTTGCTGACGCATTGTGACTTAAATGGTCCCATAGAACCGAGGAGCAGAGAAAAGTTTATGCATTGAATTTTGTCAATGATTGTTCCGTTTTAATAATTGTCTGTTTTTTTTTAAAGAACAAATCTAATGCCCTGCTAGCAACTAAAAAAATTCTTAATTCATATAGCAGTAAAGTGTATTTGCTCTACCAATAAAATGGAATTTACTAATAGAGACTTTGAACATTTATTAATTAACAATAAAATGGAATTTACTAAGAGAGACTTTGAACATTTATTAATTAACAATAAAATGGAATTAACTAATGATGGCTTTGAACATTTATTAATTAACAATAAAATGGAATTTACTAAGAGAGACTTTGAACATTTATTAATTAACAAGAAAATGGAATTTACTAATAGAGACTTTTAACATTTATTAATTAACCATAAAATGGAATTTACTAAGAGAGACTTTGAACATTTATTAATCAACAATAAAATGGAATTTACTGAGAGACTTTTAACATTTATTAATTAACAATAAAATGGAATTTACAAATAGAGACTTTGAACATTTATTAATTAACAATAAAATGGAATTTACAAATAGAGACTTTGAACATTTATTAATTAACAATAAAATGGAATTAACTAAGAGACTTTTAACAATTATTAATTAACAATAAAATGGAATTTACAAATAGAGACTTTGAACATTTATTAATTAACAATAAAATGGAATTTACAAATACAGACTTTGAACATTTATTAATTAACAATAAAATGGAATTTACTAATAGAGACTTTGAACATTTATTAATTAACAATAAAATGGAATTTACTAATTGAGACTTTGAACATTTATTAATTAACAATAAAATGGAATTTACTCATAGTCTTTGAACATTTATTAATTAACAATAAAATGGAATTAACTAATAATGGCTTTGAACATTTATTTATTAACAATAAAATGGAATTTACTAATAGAGACTTTGAACATTTATTAATTAACAATAAAATGGAATTTGCTAATAGACTTTTAACATTTATTAATTAACAATAAAATGGAATTTACAAATAGAGACTTTGAACATTTATTAATTAACAATAAAATGGAATTTACTAATAGAGACTTTGAACATTTTTCAATTAACAATAAAATGGAATTTACTAAGAGTGACTTTGAACATTTATTAATTGACAATGAAATGGAATTTACTAATAGAGAATTTGAACATTTATTAATTAACAATAAAATGGAATTTCATAATCGAGACTTTGGACATTTATTAATTAACAATAAAATGGAATTTACTAAAAGAGACTTTGAACATTTGTTAATTAACAATTAAATTGAATTTACTAATTGAGACTTTGGACATTAATTAATTAACAATAAAATGGAATTTACTAATTGAGACTTTGAACATTTATTAATTAACAATAAAATGGAATTTACTAATAGAAAATTTGAACATTTATTAATTGACAATAAAATGGAATTTACTAATAGAAAATTTGAACATTTATTAATTGACAATGAAATGGAATTTACTAATAAAGAATTTGACATTTATTAATTAACAATAAAATGGAATTTACTAATAGAAAATTTGAACATTTATTAATTAACAATAAAATGGAATTTACTAATAGAGACTTTTTACATTTATTAATTAACAATAAAATGGAATTTCATAATCGAGACTTTGAACATTTATTAATTAACAATAAAATGGAATTTACTAAGAGAGACTTTGAACATTTATTAATTAACAATTAAATTGAATTTACTAATAGAGACTTTGGACATTTATTAATTAACAATGAAATGGAATTTACTAATAGAGAATTTGAACATTTATTTATTAACAATAAAATGGAATTTACTAATAGAAACTGTGAACATCTATTAATTAACAATAAAATGGAATTTACTAATAGAAACTGTTAACATCTATTAATTAACAATAAAATGGAATTTACTAATAGAGACTTTGAACATTTATTAATTAACAATAAAATGGAATTTACTAAGAGAGACTTTGAACATTTATTAATTAACAATAAAATTGAATTTCATAATCGAGACTTCGGACATTTATTAATTAACAATAAAATTAAATTTACTAATAGAGACTTTGAATTAATTAACAATAAAATGGAATTTACTAATAGAAACTTTGAACATCTATTAATTGACAATGAAATGGAATTTACTAATAGAAAATTTGAACATTTATTTATTAACAATAAAATGGAATTTAATAATCGAGAATTTGAACATTTATTAATTAACAATAAAATGGAATTTACTAATTGAGACTTTGAACATTTATTAATTTACAATAGAATGGAATTTACCAATAGAAACTGTGAACATCTATTAATTAACAATAAAATGGAATTTACTAATAGAGACTTTGAACATTTATTAATTAAGAATAAAATGGAATTGACTAATAGTGGCTTTCAACATTTATTAATTAACTATAAAATGGAATTTATTAATAGACTTTGAACATTTATTAATTAACAAGAAAATGTAATTTATTAATAGAGACTTTGGACATTTATTAATTAACAATAAAATTGAATTTACTAATAGAGACTTTGAAAATTTATTAATTAACAATAAAATGGAATTAACTAATAGTGGCTTTGAACATCTATTAATTAACGATAAAATGGAATTTACTAATAGAGACTTTGGACATTTATTAATTAACAATAAAATGGAATTTACTAATTGAGACTTTGGACATTTATTAATTAACAATAAAATGGAATTTAATAATCGAGAATTTGAACATTTATTAATTAACAATAAAATGGAATTTACTAATTGAGACTTTGAACATTTATTAATTTACAATAAAATGGAATTTACTAATAGAAACTTTGAACATCTATTAATTAAGAATAAAATGGAATTGACTAATAGTGGCTTTCAACATTTATTAATTAACTATAAAATGGAATTTATTAATAGACTTTGAACATTTATTAATTAACAAGAAAATGTAATTTATTAATAGAGACTTTGGACATTTATTAATTAACAATAAAATTGAATTTACTAATAGAGACTTTGAAAATTTATTAATTAACAATAAAATGGAATTTACTAATAGTCTTTGAACATCTTATAATTAACAATAAAATGGAATTAACTAATAGTGGCTTTGAACATCTATTAATTAACGATAAAATGGAATTTACTAATAGAGACTTTGGACATTTATTAATTAACAATAAAATGGAATTAACTAATAGTGGCTTTTAACATTTATTAATTAACAATAAAATGGAATTTACTAATAGAGACTTTGAACATTTAATAATTAACAATAAAATGGAATTTACTAATAGAGACTTTGAACATTTAATAATTAACAATAAAATGGAATTTACTAATTGAGACTTTGAACATTTATTAATTAACAATAAAATGGAATTTACTAATTGAAACTTTGAACATTTATTAATTAACAATAAAATGGAATTTACAAATAGAGAGTTTGAACATTTATTAATTAACAATAAAATGGAATTTACAAATAGAGAGTTTGAACATTTATTAATTAACAATAAAATGGAATTTACAAATAGAGACTTTGAACATTTATTAATTAACAATAAAATGGAATTTACTAATTGAGACTTTGAACATTTATTAATTAACAATAAAATGGAATTTACTAATTGAGACTTTGAACATTTATTAATTAACAATAAAATGGAATTTACTAATTGAGACTTTGAACATTTATTAATTAACAATGGTCTCTATTGAGAAATACGCTCCTTATTCATCTTACCTAAATGGAACTACTGAAAGATCATTGCGGACCCTTTTGAAATGGCAATATATTTATTTAGTGTATGAAAACTCCCTCAAAATCCGTGGACGTATGAAGTAATAGCTGCTGCATATATATAAACCACTGGTCTTCTAACAAAAGTCTATCTAAAACTGAATCCAAATGAAAATTTTGGCAGTAAAAAAAAAAAAAAAAAATTACGTAGAAGGCATATATTTTGCTCGACTTCTTTTGCATTCATAGACAAGAAAGCAAATTAAATATTAAAAGTGAATGCGTTATATTTCTAAGCTGTGACCTACCGCATATTTTTTCCCAGACAAAAATGCAATAAAACGAATTCAATGTGTAAAATTTAATTTCAAAAACGAAAATCAACTATATGAAGACGACAAATTAATATTTCTCTAAATTCATGCATAAAGTGACGACACGGAAGTCGACTCCAATGCAGACAGAAATATTAATAATGATGAGAAAGTTGAAAATATGTCAGAATGGCATGCAAAAAGAAATAGAAGAACCATTTTTTTTAGTAGCTGACAATTTTGAAAATTATCAATTATTGCTATTCCATGAGAAATGTGCCAAAAAGCTGTATCAATGCAATTAATTAAAAAAATTGTCAGCAATGGAAAATGTCAATGAAACTTGAAATAGATGCGTTAACAGAAAATATTCAAAGAATAAAAGTGTAATTTCTTCACGAAGCATCAGGCATTGAACAGTATAAGGCAAGATTTGTTGCTAAAAGATATTTTCAAATTCATGGCATGTAATATTGTAATAAAACATGTTGGTGTTATGTGTATTCGGTGAAATAAGACGTCTTCCTCCTTTGCGGTACTACTACTTTTTTTTTTTTTGCTCAACACACACCTTCAAACACCCGGGCAATACCGAGCACCCAGGCTAGTTTACTTATGAAAAAGGAATTATTAAGATGAATCAATCAAGGTACATTGACAAAATCCTATTAAAGTTTGGAAGTAAGATTTCAGAAAATGTGCTACACCGGTTGAAAATGATACAAACAAAAATATGAATCCAGAATCTGAAATAATGATAAACTATATCAAGAGATCATAGGATGTTTTATATATTCAATGGCAGCCACAAGACCCGAATAATGTTACATAGTAACAAAACTGTCACAAAAATTATAAAGACTGACAAAGATTTAAACAGGGCTAAACAAGTCTTTTGTTATTTAAATGGAACCAAAAAACAATCTTTAGTTTTTAGAAAATCTTCACATTCCCTCAGTTCGAGGTGATGCGAAGATTCAGAATAGAGAAACGATGAAGATCGAAAAAGTCAAACTGGATATTGTTTCAGACTATCAAAAGACAGGCCTATTATTTCATGGAAATCTAGGAAGCAGTAAAGTACTTTCTCATTATATCAAAAAATGGGGGCTGTTGCAATATTTTTTATATAATTACAGGGTATGATTCCAAAACGTTAGAAGGTTCTATTTATAGACAGGGGTGATAAAGAACTGACCAATTAAATGGAACATCTACTAGCAACCAACCAGTAACCGAAAATACTCCATAAAATATACCGGATCTTTTAAATTCCCACACATAATTTTTCAAATTTTCGTTTTAACTTTTATAATTCAAGATTTCTACAGAAATCCTATTCTTCATTTGGAATTCATTATTGAAATGAGTTTTATTTATGAACTAGCGGGGGTGTTTGTAGGTGTGTGTGGTGTTAAATAAAAAAGAACCCGGGGGGGGGGGCTGTAGGAGCGAACCCGAAGCCCTGAGGCGAAGTTTGAAAATAAAATCGGCTAGCCAGAGTTAGTGAAAGATGTTTGCATTTATTTAAGTAAGAATCAAAATGAGAGGTGCACGGCCGGAAGTCGTTAAGCGTTACGACTACGACGTAGGTTTGTTTGTTATAAGCGAAGTAAAAAAGAAAACACCGTTAACACTTAAGCGGGGCAAAAAAACACAAAAAAACTAACGTAAAGCAAACGAACGATGAAAACAGAAAAACGAACACGTGAAAAATGGCTTAAATAAGCCTGTTTCGATATTAAAATTTAAAAAATCGGTGGGTACCCGGGTGTTTTTGGGTGTCGCTAAGAATAAGCGAATTAAAAAAAAATCAGAAAAACGAATGTTACGTGAAAAATAGCTTAAATAACACTGATTCAATATTTAAATTTAAAAAATCGAAAAAAAACAAAAACATCTCACACCACGATTCGAACCCAAAACGTTTATATAATGAACCAACGCCTTAACCAACTGAGCTAAAGTGACGTACATTAATTTTGTTTGGTTTTTCAACTATTTAAAGTAAATCAGGTCACGACGTGATCTGACGCATGCGTAGTATCGGTCATTGTCATCAGAGGACCGTTTTTATTGACCCCCCGCTGTCGAAAATTGTTGATTTCGGGGTGAAAAAGTGAACGTTTTTGGCCAATTTTTCGATATTTTTCGAGAAAAGATGGAGCTTCGATGTGATACCGAGTTTGTGAATTTTCGTCGCGTCTGTTGAAAGTTTTTAGCAGACATCCAAACATACATACATACATTTTCGCTTTTATATATATAGATTTATTTTTTATTGCAGACTATTATCCTCATCTTTCTTAGATGTTATTTCACAATGTTTCGACCAACTATTCCTCTGGCCTTCATCAGGTGGTAACGGCGACTGGATAGGAACTTCGGATCTCCTAACTGCATTCTCAGCAATTACTGTCATTCATAGTTGTTGTCATCTCAGCACGGTTTTGGCCACGTAAGCCTCTGGCTGGCTTTGGGTAGGATTGAACCCGCTATCTTCAGACAATTCTCACCATAGAGATTCAACAACTATGGATGGCAGCAATTCTCACCTGGAACCTTATAGACTATGGATGGCAATAATTGCTGAGAATGCAGTTGGGAGATTCAGAATTCCTATCCTGTCGCGGTTACCACCTGATGAAGGCCAGGGGAATAGTTGCTCGAAACGTTGTGAAACAACATCTAAAAAAGATGGGGATAATAGTCCGCAATAAATTAATAAATAATACTCATCTCAATAATGAATTCCAATTAAAATAATATATATACCATTCGTTACGGACCCGATCATAGATCAGATAATGCATAAACATGGACTTATAAGACCAAAAAGTTCAACCTTGATCACCCTTTGGGGCCCGTGGCGCAGTGGATAGAGATGTTGAATCTCTACGGTTCCAGATGGACATTATCTGAAGATAGCGGTTTCAATCCTACCCAAAGCCGGCCAAAGGCTTACTTGGCCAAAACCGTGGTGAGATGACAACAACTATGGATGGCAGTAATTGCAGTGGATGCAGTTGGGAGATTCGAAGTTCCTATCCCATTGCCGTTACCACCTGACGAAGGCCAGAGGAATAGTTGGCCGAAACGTCGTGAAAGAACAACTAAGAAAAATGAGAATAATAGTCTGCAATAAATAAATTAATGTACTTAGTTTTTTTACTCTCTGATCTGCTGGGACAGCGAAATCTATCTTTTCTTCTTAATGTACTTAGTGCTCCTACAGTAATTTTTTCATTTGTTTTTGATTTTTTATCCTTGTTTTTTACTCTCTGATCTGCTGGGACAGCGAAATCTATCTTTTCTTCTTAATGTACTTAGTGCTCCTACAGTAATTTTTTCATTTGTTTTTGATTTTTTATCCTTGTTTTTTTACTCTCTGATCTGCTGGGACAGCGAAATCTATGTTTTCTTCTTAATGTACTTAGTGCTCCTACAGTAATTTTTTCATTTGTTTTTGATTTTTTATCCTTGTTTTTTTATTCTCTGATCTGCTGGGACAGCGAAATCTATCTTTTCTTCTTAATGTACTTAGTGCTCCTACAGTAATTTTTTCATTTGTTTTTGATTTTTTATCCTTGTTTTTTTATTCTCTGATCTGCTGGGACAGCGAAATCTATCTTTTCTTCTTAATGTACTTAGTGCTCCTACAGTAATTTTTTCATTTGTTTTTGATTTTTTATCCTTGTTTTTTACTCTCTGATCTGCTGGGACAGCGAAATCTATCTTTTCTTCTTAATGTACTTAGTGCTCCTACAGTAATTTTTTCATTTGTTTTTGATTTTTTATCCTTGTTTTTTTACTCTCTGATCTGCTGGGACGGCGAAATCTATCTTTTCTTCTTAATGTACTTAGTGCTCCTACAGTAATTTTTTCATTTGTTTTTGATTTTTTATCCTTGTTTTTTTATTCTCTGATCTGCTGGGACAGCGAAATCTATCTTTTCTTCTTAATGTACTTAGTGCTCCTACAGTAATTTTTTCATTTGTTTTTGATTTTTTATCCTTGTTTTTTTATTCTCTGATCTGCTGGGACAGCGAAATCTATCTTTTCTTCTTAATGTACTTAGTGCTCCTACAGTAATTTTTTCATTTGTTTTTGATTTTTTATCCTTGTTTTTTTATTCTCTGATCTGCTGGGACAGCGAAATCTATCTTTTCTTCTTAATGTACTTAGTGCTCCTACAGTAATTTTTTCATTTGTTTTTGATTTTTTATCCTTGTTTTTTTATTCTCTGATCTGCTGGGACAGCGAAATCTATCTTTTCTTCTTAATGTACTTAGTGCTCCTACAGTAATTTTTTCATTTGTTTTTGATTTTTTATCCTTGTTTTTTTACTCTCTGATCTGCTGGGACAGCGAAATCTATCTTTTCTTCTTAATGTACTTAGTGCTCCTACAGTAATTTTTTCATTTGTTTTTGATTTTTTATCCTTGTTTTTTTATTCTCTGATCTGCTGGGACAGCGAAATCTATCTTTTCTTCTTAATGTACTTAGTGCTCCTACAGTAATTTTTTCATTTGTTTTTGATTTTTTATCCTTGTTTTTTTACTCTCTGATCTGCTGGGACAGCGAAATCTATCTTTTCTTCTTAATGTACTTAGTGCTCCTACAGTAATTTTTTCATTTGTTTTTGATTTTTTATCCTTGTTTTTTTATTCTCTGATCTGCTGGGACAGCGAAATCTATCTTTTCTTCTTAATGTACTTAGTGCTCCTACAGTAATTTTTTCATTTGTTTTTGATTTTTTATCCTTGTTTTTTACTCTCTGATCTGCTGGGACAGCGAAATCTATCTTTTCTTCTTAATGTACTTAGTGCTCCTACAGTAATTTTTTCATTTGTTTTTGATTTTTTATCCTTGTTTTTTACTCTCTGATCTGCTGGGACAGCGAAATCTATCTTTTCTTCTTAATGTACTTAGTGCTCCTACAGTAATTTTTTCATTTGTTTTTGATTTTTTATCCTTGTTTTTTACTCTCTGATCTGCTGGGACAGCGAAATCTATCTTTTCTTCTTAATGTACTTAGTGCTCCTACAGTAATTTTTTCATTTGTTTTTGATTTTTTATCCTTGTTTTTTACTCTCTGATCTGCTGGGACAGCGAAATCTATGTTTTCTTCTTAATGTACTTAGTGCTCCTACAGTAATTTTTTCATTTGTTTTTGATTTTTTATCCTTGTTTTTTTATTCTCTGATCTGCTGGGACAGCGAAATCTATCTTTTCTTCTTAATGTACTTAGTGCTCCTACAGTAATTTTTTCATTTGTTTTTGATTTTTTATCCTTGTTTTTTTATTCTCTGATCTGCTGGGACAGCGAAATCTATCTTTTCTTCTTAATGTACTTAGTGCTCCTACAGTAATTTTTTCATTTGTTTTTGATTTTTTATCCTTGTTTTTTTATTCTCTGATCTGCTGGGACAGCGAAATCTATCTTTTCTTCTTAATGTACTTAGTGCTCCTACAGTAATTTTTTCATTTGTTTTTGATTTTTTATCCTTGTTTTTTTATTCTCTGATCTGCTGGGACAGCGAAATCTATCTTTTCTTCTTAATGTACTTAGTGCTCCTACAGTAATTTTTTCATTTGTTTTTGATTTTTTATCCTTGTTTTTTACTCTCTGATCTGCTGGGACAGCGAAATCTATCTTTTCTTCTTAATGTACTTAGTGCTCCTACAGTAATTTTTTCATTTGTTTTTGATTTTTTATCCTTGTTTTTTTATTCTCTGATCTGCTGGGACAGCGAAATCTATCTTTTCTTCTTAATGTACTTAGTGCTCCTACAGTAATTTTTTCATTTGTTTTTGATTTTTTATCCTTGTTTTTTTATTCTCTGATCTGCTGGGACAGCGAAATCTATCTTTTCTTCTTAATGTACTTAGTGCTCCTACAGTAATTTTTTCATTTGTTTTTGATTTTTTATCCTTGTTTTTTTATTCTCTGATCTGCTGGGACAGCGAAATCTATCTTTTCTTCTTAATGTACTTAGTGCTCCTACAGTAATTTTTTCATTTGTTTTTGATTTTTTATCCTTGTTTTTTACTCTCTGATCTGCTGGGACAGCGAAATCTATCTTTTCTTCTTAATGTACTTAGTGCTCCTACAGTAATTTTTTCATTTGTTTTTGATTTTTTATCCTTGTTTTTTTACTCTCTGATCTGCTGGGACAGCGAAATCTATCTTTTCTTCTTAATATACTTAGTGCTCCTACAGTAATTTTTTCATTTGTTTTTGATTTTTTATCCTTGTTTTTTTATTCTCTGATCTGCTGGGACAGCGAAATCTATCTTTTCTTCTTAATGTACTTAGTGCTCCTACAGTAATTTTTTCATTTGTTTTTGATTTTTTATCCTTGTTTTTTACTCTCTGATCTGCTGGGACAGCGAAATCTATCTTTTCTTCTTAATGTACTTAGTGCTCCTACAGTAATTTTTTCATTTGTTTTTGATTTTTTATCCTTGTTTTTTACTCTCTGATCTGCTGGGACAGCGAAATCTATCTTTTCTTCTTAATGTACTTAGTGCTCCTACAGTAATTTTTTCATTTGTTTTTGATTTTTTATCCTTGTTTTTTACTCTCTGATCTGCTGGGACAGCGAAATCTATCTTTTCTTCTTAATATACTTAGTGCTCCTACAGTAATTTTTTCATTTGTTTTTGTATTTTTTATCCTTGTTTTTTACTCTCTGATCTGCTGGGACAGCGAAATCTATGTTTTCTCCTTAATGTACTTAGTGCTCCTACAGTAATTTTTTCATTTGTTTTTGATTTTTTATCCTTGTTTTTTTACTCTCTGATCTGCTGGGACAGCGAAATCTATCTTTTCTTCTTAATGTACTTAGTGCTCCTACAGTAATTTTTTCATTTGTTTTTGATTTTTTATCCTTGTTTTTTTATTCTCTGATCTGCTGGGACAGCGAAATCTATCTTTTCTTCTTAATGTACTTAGTGCTCCTACAGTAATTTTTTCATTTGTTTTTGATTTTTTATCCTTGTTTTTTTATTCTCTGATCTGCTGGGACAGCGAAATCTATCTTTTCTTCTTAATGTACTTAGTGCTCCTACAGTAATTTTTTCATTTGTTTTTGATTTTTTATCCTTGTTTTTTACTCTCTGGACTGCTGGGACAGCGAAATCTATCTTTTCTTCTTAATGTACTTAGTGCTCCTACAGTAATTTTTTCATTTGTTTTTGATTTTTTATCCTTGTTTTTTACTCTCTGATCTGCTGGGACAGCGAAATCTATCTTTTCTTCTTAATGTACTTAGTGCTCCTACAGTAATTTTTTCATTTGTTTTTGATTTTTTATCCTTGTTTTTTACTCTCTGATCTGCTGGGACAGCGAAATCTATCTTTTCTTCTTAATGTACTTAGTGCTCCTACAGTAATTTTTTCATTTGTTTTTGATTTTTTATCCTTGTTTTTTACTCTCTGATCTGCTGGGACAGCGAAATCTATCTTTTCTTCTTAATGTACTTAGTGCTCCTACAGTAATTTTTTCATTTGTTTTTGATTTTTTATCCTTGTTTTTTTACTCTCTGATCTGCTGGGACAGCGAAATCTATCTTTTCTTCTTAATGTACTTAGTGCTCCTACAGTAATTTTTTCATTTGTTTTTGATTTTTTATCCTTGTTTTTTTATTCTCTGATCTGCTGGGACAGCGAAATCTATCTTTTCTTCTTAATGTACTTAGTGCTCCTACAGTAATTTTTTCATTTGTTTTTGATTTTTTATCCTTGTTTTTTTATTCTCTGATCTGCTGGGACAGCGAAATCTATCTTTTCTTCTTAATGTACTTAGTGCTCCTACAGTAATTTTTTCATTTGTTTTTGATTTTTTATCCTTGTTTTTTACTCTCTGATCTGCTGGGACAGCGAAATCTATGTTTTCTTCTTAATGTACTTAGTGCTCCTACAGTAATTTTTTCATTTGTTTTTGATTTTTTATCCTTGTTTTTTTACTCTCTGATCTGCTGGGACAGCGAAATCTATCTTTTCTTCTTAATATACTTAGTGCTCCTACAGTAATTTTTTCATTTGTTTTTGATTTTTTATCCTTGTTTTTTTATTCTCTGATCTGCTGGGACAGCGAAATCTATCTTTTCTTCTTAATGTACTTAGTGCTCCTACAGTAATTTTTTCATTTGTTTTTGATTTTTTATCCTTGTTTTTTTACTCTCTGATCTGCTGGGACAGCGAAATCTATCTTTTCTTCTTAATGTACTTAGTGCTCCTACAGTAATTTTTTCATTTGTTTTTGATTTTTTATCCTTGTTTTTTACTCTCTGATCTGCTGGGACAGCGAAATCTATCTTTTCTTCTTAATGTACTTAGTGCTCCTACAGTAATTTTTTCATTTGTTTTTGATTTTTTATCCTTGTTTTTTACTCTCTGATCTGCTGGGACAGCGAAATCTATCTTTTCTTCTTAATGTACTTAGTGCTCCTACAGTAATTTTTTCATTTGTTTTTGATTTTTTATCCTTGTTTTTTTACTCTCTGATCTGCTGGGACAGCGAAATCTATCTTTTCTTCTTAATGTACTTAGTGCTCCTACAGTAATTTTTTCATTTGTTTTTGATTTTTTATCCTTGTTTTTTACTCTCTGATCTGCTGGGACAGCGAAATCTATCTTTTCTTCTTAATGTACTTAGTGCTCCTACAGTAATTTTTTCATTTGTTTTTTATTTTTTATCCTTGTTTTTTTACTCTCTGATCTGCTGGGACAGCGAAATCTATCTTTTCTTCTTAATGTACTTAGTGCTCCTACAGTAATTTTTTCATTTGTTTTTGATTTTTTATCCTTGTTTTTTACTCTCTGATCTGCTGGGACAGCGAAATCTATCTTTTCTTCTTAATGTACTTAGTGCTCCTACAGTAATTTTTTCATTTGTTTTTGATTTTTTATCCTTGTTTTTTACTCTCTGATCTGCTGGGACAGCGAAATCTATCTTTTCTTCTTAATGTACTTAGTGCTCCTACAGTAATTTTTTCATTTGTTTTTGATTTTTTATCCTTGTTTTTTTACTCTCTGATCTGCTGGGACAGCGAAATCTATCTTTTCTTCTTAATGTACTTAGTGCTCCTACAGTAATTTTTTCATTTGTTTTTGATTTTTTATCCTTGTTTTTTACTCTCTGATCTGCTGGGACAGCGAAATCTATCTTTTCTTCTTAATGTACTTAGTGCTCCTACAGTAATTTTTTCATTTGTTTTTTATTTTTTATCCTTGTTTTTTTACTCTCTGATCTGCTGGGACAGCGAAATCTATCTTTTCTTCTTAATGTACTTAGTGCTCCTACAGTAATTTTTTCATTTGTTTTTGATTTTTTATCCTTGTTTTTTACTCTCTGATCTGCTGGGACAGCGAAATCTATCTTTTCTTCTTAATGTACTTAGTGCTCCTACAGTAATTTTTTCATTTGTTTTTGATTTTTTATCCTTGTTTTTTACTCTCTGATCTGCTGGGACAGCGAAATCTATCTTTTCTTCTTAATGTACTTAGTGCTCCTACAGTAATTTTTTCATTTGTTTTTGATTTTTTATCCTTGTTTTTTACTCTCTGATCTGCTGGGACAGCGAAATCTATCTTTTCTTCTTAATGTACTTAGTGCTCCTACAGTAATTTTTTCATTTGTTTTTGATTTTTTATCCTTGTTTTTTACTCTCTGATCTGCTGGGACAGCGAAATCTATCTTTTCTTCTTAATGTACTTAGTGCTCCTACAGTAATTTTTTCATTTGTTTTTGATTTTTTATCCTTGTTTTTTACTCTCTGATCTGCTGGGACAGCGAAATCTATCTTTTCTTCTTAATGTACTTAGTGCTCCTACAGTAATTTTTTCATTTGTTTTTGATTTTTTATCCTTGTTTTTTACTCTCTGATCTGCTGGGACAGCGAAATCTATCTTTTCTTCTTAATGTACTTAGTGCTCCTACAGTAATTTTTTCATTTGTTTTTGATTTTTTATCCTTTTTTTTTACTCTCTGATCTGCTGGGACAGCGAAATCTATCTTTTCTTCTTAATGTACTTAGTGCTCCTACAGTAATTTTTTCATTTGTTTTTGATTTTTTATCCTTGTTTTTTTACTCTCTGATCTGCTGGGACAGCGAAATCTATCTTTTCTTCTTAATGTACTTAGTGCTCCTACAGTAATTTTTTCATTTGTTTTTTATTTTTTATCCTTGTTTTTTTACTCTCTGATCTGCTGGGACAGCGAAATCTATCTTTTCTTCTTAATGTACTTAGTGCTCCTACAGTAATTTTTTCATTTGTTTTTGATTTTTTATCCTTGTTTTCTTACTCTCTGATCTGCTGGGACAGCGAAATCTATCTTTTCTTCTTAATGTACTTAGTGCTCCTACAGTAATTTTTTCATTTGTTTTTGATTTTTTATCCTTGTTTTTTACTCTCTGATCTGCTGGGACAGCGAAATCTATCTTTTCTTCTTAATGTACTTAGTGCTCCTACAGTAATTTTTTCATTTGTTTTTGATTTTTTATCCTTGTTTTTTACTCTCTGATCTGCTGGGACAGCGAAATCTATCTTTTCTTCTTAATGTACTTAGTGCTCCTACAGTAATTTTTTCATTTGTTTTTGATTTTTTATCCTTGTTTTTTACTCTCTGATCTGCTGGGACAGCGAAATCTATCTTTTCTTCTTAATGTACTTAGTGCTCCTACAGTAATTTTTTCATTTGTTTTTGATTTTTTATCCTTGTTTTTTACTCTCTGATCTGCTGGGACAGCGAAATCTATCTTTTCTTCTTAATGTACTTAGTGCTCCTACAGTAATTTTTTCATTTGTTTTTGATTTTTTATCCTTGTTTTTTACTCTCTGATCTGCTGGGACAGCGAAATCTATCTTTTCTTCTTAATGTACTTAGTGCTCCTACAGTAATTTTTTCATTTGTTTTTGATTTTTTATCCTTGTTTTTTACTCTCTGATCTGCTGGGACAGCGAAATCTATCTTTTCTTCTTAATGTACTTAGTGCTCCTACAGTAATTTTTTCATTTGTTTTTGATTTTTTATCCTTGTTTTTTACTCTCTGATCTGCTGGGACAGCGAAATCTATCTTTTCTTCTTAATGTACTTAGTGCTCCTACAGTAATTTTTTCATTTGTTTTTGATTTTTTATCCTTGTTTTTTACTCTCTGATCTGCTGGGACAGCGAAATCTATCTTTTCTTCTTAATGTACTTAGTGCTCCTACAGTAATTTTTTCATTTGTTTTTGATTTTTTATCCTTGTTTTTTTACTCTCTGATCTGCTGGGACAGCGAAATCTATCTTTTCTTCTTAATGTACTTAGTGCTCCTACAGTAATTTTTTCATTTGTTTTTGATTTTTTATCCTTGTTTTTTTATTCTCTGATCTGCTGGGACAGCGAAATCTATCTTTTCTTCTTAATGTACTTAGTGCTCCTACAGTAATTTTTTCATTTGTTTTTGATTTTTTATCCTTGTTTTTTACTCTCTGATCTGCTGGGACAGCGAAATCTATCTTTTCTTCTTAATGTACTTAGTGCTCCTACAGTAATTTTTTCATTTGTTTTTGATTTTTTATCCTTGTTTTTTTACTCTCTGATCTGCTGGGACAGCGAAATCTATCTTTTCTTCTTAATGTACTTAGTGCTCCTACAGTAATTTTTTCATTTGTTTTTGATTTTTTATCCTTGTTTTTTTACTCTCTGATCTGCTGGGACAGCGAAATCTATCTTTTCTTCTTAATGTACTTAGTGCTCCTACAGTAATTTTTTCATTTGTTTTTGATTTTTTATCCTTGTTTTTTACTCTCTGATCTGCTGGGACAGCGAAATCTATCTTTTCTTCTTAATGTACTTAGTGCTCCTACAGTAATTTTTTCATTTGTTTTTGATTTTTTATCCTTGTTTTTTTACTCTCTGATCTGCTGGGACAGCGAAATCTATCTTTTCTTCTTAATGTACTTAGTGCTCCTACAGTAATTTTTTCATTTGTTTTTGATTTTTTATCCTTGTTTTTTTACTCTCTGATCTGCTGGGACAGCGAAATCTATCTTTTCTTCTTAATGTACTTAGTGCTCCTACAGTAATTTTTTCATTTGTTTTTGATTTTTTATCCTTGTTTTTTTACTCTCTGATCTGCTGGGACAGCGAAATCTATCTTTTCTTCTTAATGTACTTAGTGCTCCTACAGTAATTTTTTCATTTGTTTTTTATTTTTTATCCTTGTTTTTTTACTCTCTGATCTGCTGGGACAGCGAAATCTATCTTTTCTTCTTAATGTACTTAGTGCTCCTACAGTAATTTTTTCATTTGTTTTTGATTTTTTATCCTTGTTTTTTTACTCTCTGATCTGCTGGGACAGCGAAATCTATCTTTTCTTCTTAATGTACTTAGTGCTCCTACAGTAATTTTTTCATTTGTTTTTGATTTTTTATCCTTGTTTTTTACTCTCTGATCTGCTGGGACAGCGAAATCTATCTTTTCTTCTTAATGTACTTAGTGCTCCTACAGTAATTTTTTCATTTGTTTTTGATTTTTTATCCTTGTTTTTTACTCTCTGATCTGCTGGGACAGCGAAATCTATCTTTTCTTCTTAATGTACTTAGTGCTCCTACAGTAATTTTTTCATTTGTTTTTGATTTTTTATCCTTGTTTTTTACTCTCTGATCTGCTGGGACAGCGAAATCTATCTTTTCTTCTTAATGTACTTAGTGCTCCTACAGTAATTTTTTCATTTGTTTTTGATTTTTTATCCTTGTTTTTTTACTCTCTGATCTGCTGGGACAGCGAAATCTATCTTTTCTTCTTAATGTACTTAGTGCTCCTACAGTAATTTTTTCATTTGTTTTTGATTTTTTATCCTTGTTTTTTTACTCTCTGATCTGCTGGGACAGCGAAATCTATCTTTTCTTCTTAATGTACTTAGTGCTCCTACAGTAATTTTTTCATTTGTTTTTGATTTTTTATCCTTGTTTTTTACTCTCTGATCTGCTGGGACAGCGAAATCTATCTTTTCTTCTTAATGTACTTAGTGCTCCTACAGTAATTTTTTCATTTGTTTTTTATTTTTTATCCTTGTTTTTTTACTCTCTGATCTGCTGGGACAGCGAAATCTATCTTTTCTTCTTAATGTACTTAGTGCTCCTACAGTAATTTTTTCATTTGTTTTTTATTTTTTATCCTTGTTTTTTACTCTCTGATCTGCTGGGACAGCGAAATCTATCTTTTCTTCTTAATGTACTTAGTGCTCCTACAGTAATTTTTTCATTTGTTTTTGATTTTTTATCCTTGTTTTTTACTCTCTGATCTGCTGGGATAGCGAAATCTATCTTTTCTTCTTAATGTACTTAGTGCTCCTACAGTAATTTTTTCATTTGTTTTTGATTTTTTATCCTTGTTTTTTACTCTCTGATCTGCTGGGACAGCGAAATCTATCTTTTCTTCTTAATGTACTTAGTGCTCCTACAGTAATTTTTTCATTTGTTTTTGATTTTTTATCCTTGTTTTTTACTCTCTGATCTGCTGGGACAGCGAAATCTATCTTTTCTTCTTAATGTACTTAGTGCTCCTACAGTAATTTTTTCATTTGTTTTTGATTTTTTATCCTTGTTTTTTACTCTCTGATCTGCTGGGACAGCGAAATCTATCTTTTCTTCTTAATGTACTTAGTGCTCCTACAGTAATTTTTTCATTTGTTTTTGATTTTTTATCCTTGTTTTTTACTCTCTGATCTGCTGGGACAGCGAAATCTATCTTTTCTTCTTAATGTACTTAGTGCTCCTACAGTAATTTTTTCATTTGTTTTTGATTTTTTATCCTTGTTTTTTACTCTCTGATCTGCTGGGACAGCGAAATCTATCTTTTCTTCTTAATGTACTTAGTGCTCCTACAGTAATTTTTTCATTTGTTTTTGATTTTTTATCCTTGTTTTTTACTCTCTGATCTGCTGGGACAGCGAAATCTATCTTTTCTTCTTAATGTACTTAGTGCTCCTACAGTAATTTTTTCATTTGTTTTTTATTTTTTATCCTTGTTTTTTACTCTCTGATCTGCTGGGACAGCGAAATCTATCTTTTCTTCTTAATGTACTTAGTGCTCCTACAGTAATTTTTTCATTTGTTTTTGATTTTTTATCCTTGTTTTTTACTCTCTGATCTGCTGGGACAGCGAAATCTATCTTTTCTTCTTAATGTACTTAGTGCTCCTACAGTAATTTTTTCATTTGTTTTTGATTTTTTATCCTTGTTTTTTTACTCTCTGATCTGCTGGGACAGCGAAATCTATGTTTCTTCTTGTTGCTTTTTATCATGTCCTTCTTGCATGAGTTTGTCGGTTTGTATTTTGCAGAAGATTTTGTGATTTTCATTTTCCAATACTGTCTCTGGTTTGTGTCTGTATCATGGTGATCGTGTTCACGATGTAATTGTTTCAGTTTTTGTATTTTGTGTTAATTGTTTGTGTTCACTTGATTTATCATTTTTTTCTCTTTATTTTCCTTTTATTTGTTGTTTTTTAAATGTTTTATTCGTAATACTACTCATTAGAGGTTCTCACACAACTTATTACTAACTAGCGGGGGTACCCGGCGTTGCCCGAGTGTTTGTTTCCGGGACAGGGGGGGTGTTTAAAAAATGTTATGGTAGGTAAGTAGGAAGGATCAAACCCGGAGTCATGAGTAAAAGTAGGAAAATAAAGTGTGAAAAAAAACCCAAAAAAACATCTGCAACCTTAACAGTTCGGCCACCAAGAAAAGTCCATTCCAGTTGTTTAGGAAAAAAAAACAAAAAAAAAAACGACTACGGTAGGTCAGCGCGAACGTGAAAATATAATGTGAATTGTCCAGCACGCTAACCACTATGCCACAGAGCACTGCAGCTTAGTTTAGTGATTTTAAATAACTTCACATGAAAGAACTACGAAGCCAAACCGGTGTTCTCTTCTCAACTGTTCCTTGTGAACGATCCCCAAACGGTGTTAAGTGGTGGCAGGGGGGAGGAGGAATTTATTAGAGAGAAAATATTTTACCACTTCCATTGATCTTAACCGATTTTGGCCGTGACTTCTCAGCAGAAAAAGTATAGAAATCTAAGATTATCGAGGAATTTGAGAAATAATAAGCCTATAACACACCTCAGATATTGTTCTGCCGTTTGTGCATATTATATTTGCATGAAATATCTTGATTTTTAATCCTATTAATGCCAAAATCAGACGGGAAAAAATGAGTTCATTTTATTTATATAGAGAAGATAATTGTTCTCTGGCAGAATGAATGACGAGTTTCTCCAAATTTCCAATACTTTTCATTTTCAATAATCGTTGCAAATGATTGTAAATTTTTAAACAGCTGTTGTGTTGTTGATGATGATGATAACGACATGTTCTTTATTTTTTCTCATTGAAAGGCCAAACTAATTCATGAATGTGTGAATTCAAAAATAACAAACAGTTCCAACATTTTGGTAAATCTGGTTGGTGTGGCACCTGATTCTACAAATATAATGTCTATATTAACCAGATTCTGCTGGCAGATGCAGGCTTCCTGTAATCTTCACAAACCGATTACAAAAGATTATATGTAAGTTTCTCTTTCTATTCTTCCTCATGTACGCGCAAAGTCATGTGAGCCACCCAAAATACAATTGCGAATTAGGACTTCTATCTATCTATTCATGGCTGACAGAACGAGAACATGCTACCCCGTGCAGATTAAATAATTCCGTGCAGATTCCCATTTTCAACAGAAAGATTTCTAAGTTTGACAAGATACACTTGAAGATAGATTACATCGATGAAACGTTACGAAAATAGCCAATCATCATTTCAAAAAATCTCAAAATTTTTGTTGTTGAGTGAGATTTTATTTGAAAATCTAGAACATGGCTCTTGACATTTATAATTTCTTTATTTAGTTCGCTTTGTAAGGGATGGTGCGTAATTAATCATCCGCACAATAATAATAATGATGACAAAACTAATGACTTCTTATTTTAACAATATCTTAAATCTCTCATTGGCAAACAATCTATCTTCAGTTTGTTGTTTAATGTCTAAAATTTTTGTATATGAATTTTGTCTATTTAAATCGATAAATAAAAATGTTTTATATTTTAATTGATAAATATAATAGAAAATATTTTATATTTATCGATTTAAATATAATATTCTATTTAAATCGATAAATATAAAATATTTTATATTTAAATCAATAAAATATTTTCTATTTAAATCAATAAATATAAAATGATTCCATTTAAATCGATAAATATAGAATAATTATTTAAATCGATAAATATAGAATAATTATTTAAATCAATAAATATAAAATGATTCCATTTAAATCGATAAATATAGAATAATTATTTAAATCGATAAATATAGAATAATTATTTAAATCAATAAATATAAAATGATTCCATTTAAATCGATAAATATAAAATATGTTATATTTAAATCGATAAATATAATATATTTTAGATTTAAATCTATAAATGTAAGATGGTTTGGATTTAAATCGATAAAAATAAAATATTTCTATTTAAATCGAAAAATTTAAAATGTTATATTTAATTCGATAAATATAAAATGTTATATTTAATTCGATAAATATAAAATGTTATATTTAATTCGATAAATATAAAATGTTATATTTAATTCGATAATTATAAAATGTTATATTTAATTCGATAAATATAAAATATTTTATATTTAAATCGATAAGTATAAATATAAGATAGGTTTTATTAAAACGATATATATATATATATATATATAAAATATTTTATATTTAAATCAATAAATATAAGATAGGTTTTATTAAAACGATATATATATATATATATATATATATATATATATATATATATAAAATATTTTATATTTAAATCAATAAATATATAAGATAGGTTTTATTAAAACGATATATATATATATAAAATATTTTATATTTAAATCAATAAATATAAGATAGGTCTTATTAAAACGATGTATATATATATATATATATATATATATATATATATATAAAATATTTTCTATTTAAATCAATAAATATAAGATAGGTTTTATTAAAACGAGATATATATATATATATATATATATATATATATATATATATATAAAATATTTTATATTTAAATCAATAAATATAAGATAGGTTTTATTAAAACGATATATATATATATATATATATATATATATATATATATATATATATAAAATATTTTATATTTAAATCAATAAATATAAGATAGGTTTTATTAAAACGATATATATATATATAATATTTTATATTTAAATCAATAAATATAAGATAGGTTTTATTAAAACGATATATATATATAATGTTTTATATTTAAATCAATAAATATAAGATAGGTTTTATTAAAACGATATATATATATATATATAAAATATTTTATATTTAAATCAATAAATATAAGATAGGTTTTATTAAAACGATATATATATATATATATATATATATATATATATAAAATATTTTATATTTAAATCAATAAATATAAGATAGGTTTTATTAAAACGATATATATATATATATATATATCGTTTTATTAAAACGATATATATATATATATATCGTTTTAATAAAACCTATCTTATATTTATTGATTTAAATATAAAATATATATATATATATATATATATATATATATATATATATAAATAAAATATTTTATATTTAAATCGTTTAATATAAAATATTTTATATTTAAATCGATAAATATGAAATGTTTCTATTTAAATCGATAAATATAAAATACTAACATGTACTGTCTCATAAGGTTATGTGCATATGTATACATTAAAAAGTGTGAATATGTAAAGTAATTCCTTTCTGTATAATAGTCTTCCTTAGCTACTATAGAGAAAAGACAGGCAGACATTTTAACTTTTATAGATATATAAATAGATAGATAGATAGATTGGATGCAATATATAGTAATAATTTAAAAAGTATTAAAAAAAAAAAGACGCAAACGCCACCACCGAGAATCGAAACCAAAACGTTCAGCTTACGATTTATTTTGCCTCTGCCATCAATGACTGGGCTATGAAAACATGTTTACTTCAAGGCTAAAAATTAAAACATGAACCAATAGCATTCGTACTGCCGGCGTTCGACCTTTCACCTGTCAAATTTCATTTTTTTTTAATTTTCACACTTTTGCACTGTTTTTTCGGGGCTTAAACTTGAAGAATCTGTATTTAATAATCGAGTAATCAATAAAGTTTTGCAT
This sequence comes from Euprymna scolopes, assembly GCF_053919585.1. Classification (NCBI taxonomy): domain Eukaryota; kingdom Metazoa; phylum Mollusca; class Cephalopoda; order Sepiida; family Sepiolidae; genus Euprymna; species Euprymna scolopes. The sequence continues at coordinate 80,800,649 of NC_136505.1, read as the reverse complement.
GGATTCAAATACCTTATATATGAAGTTTCATGTCTGTAGACCACAAACTCTAGGAGGAGTTTGGTAGGCAAAATTTGTTAAACAAAAATATATACGTATACACAAATATATATGGAAACAATTTTGTTTTTACTATAACCTTTTTACAAAATATTATGCAAGTATAAATCATGTAGAATATCTTCATGAATATAATTACACGTAATAGTTAAATAAAGATGATCATCCCATTAGAAAACCGAAGCAACTAATATGGAATTAATTAAAATGAATGTTTAAAAGAATATGCAAATTAGCTAGGTCTTTTGCTAGTGAAAACCCATATACAAGAAACCCATATATAAGAAAATTGTATTTTCTTTTTAAATAAATAGAAAAGAAGGTCTTTAATATGAATATCAATACACACAAAAGAAAAACGAATTCATAGGAGTATAGATAGATTTCATATTTAAATCGATAAACATAAAATAGTTTATGTTTAATTCGATAAATAGAAAATATTTTATATTTAAATTATATTTTATATTAAAATCGATATATATAAAATATTGTAGATTTAAATCAGTAAGAATTAAACATTTTCTATTTAAATCGTTAACTAGAAACTATTTTATATTTAAATCAGTAAGAATTAAACATTTTCTATTTAAATCGATAAACATAAAATATTTCTATTTAAATCGATAAACATAAAATATTTCTATTTAAATCGATAAGTATAACATTTTCTATTTAAACGATATATATAAAATATTTATATTTGAATCGATAAATATAAAATGTTTCTATATAAATGGATAAATATAAAATATTTTATATTTAAATCGTTAAATATAAAATATTTTCTATTAAATCGATAAGTATTAGATATTTTCGATTCAAATCGATAAATATAAAATGTTTTCTATTTAAATCTATAATAAATTATTTTTAATTAAAGTTTTTATTTAATCGATAATAAATTATTTTTATTTAGATCGATAAACATAAAATATTTTCTTTTTAAAAGATGTTCTATAAAAAGTTTTTTGTTTAAATCGATAAATAAAATATTCTTCCTTTTGAATAGATAAGTGTAATTTTGCTTTAAACAATAAATATGTTTTCTTTTAAAGTCTTCTGATCAAATGGTTCCAGGAACTTTTATGTAAATGCGTTGAAAAAAGCAATTGTAAGATATTTGTCTTTATTGATGGACTTGACAATTTGGAAGATTATTACCAACCTTACAATATGGCATGGCTGTCAAAGATTCCCAACGTGAGTAAATTCTAACTTTAATGCAATGTATTGATGCAATAGACTTTAATTCTTAGCTAAACTAATCATTAAGTTAAATGGTCATTTCATTTTCAAGTTATCATTCTTATGTTTATTTCGCATCACATTTAATTGAAGTATTTTTATGTTTTATTCATGAAAACAAATTTTCAACGTTAAAATAGTTTATATTTTAGACTTCATTTTCTAATCATTCAAATTAAAAAAAAATATTTTTAATATTTATTTTATGTTAAACATGTGTAATATTATTTTTTTATAGAATGTAGTGTTTGTGCTCTCTGTGCAAGAAGGTGAATTATACCACAAACAGCTTCACTCAAAAAAACATCTTGATGAATTCGTCGTTCGCGACTTGGCACCGACTGAACGAGCCGAGATGGTTCGTCGTACTTTGCTTGTACATCGTAAGAAACTTGAAGAATCTGTATTTAATAATCAGGTAATTAATTCAATGTATTTCAAATGTTGTCAGTAAAATTATCTTTTGTATTGAATTAATATGATTTTCAAACAATTCAAAATATTATTTTTACTTTGTTCAGTAAATGATCTAAAAGTTTGAGCCCAACCAACTTGTTTGATTTAAACTTGCAACCTGTAAAATCAAGTTATATTACTCTTAATAATCACCCCCTCCAACTCTACATTAAGTAGTAAGACAGGACCACGTTTTGAATTCAGCACCCAGCGATCTCAAATGGTCACTTATCTAAATATGCTGGCGATACCAGATCAGACTGTCTATTGGCTTCCTGAGACGAAATGCACCTACATCGATTTTCTGTTTTTGTTTTCTATTCTCTTTTGTAAAACTTAATTATGTTCTACAAAAACAAAAACAACAACACCCTTCCTCTCTCCTTTCCTTTTCCTTCCCTACTTCCCAACCCCATCGGCCCCCCTCCCCCCTTTTTTTTTTGCCTTGTTGGTAGGGCACTAGAATAAGCCGACTGCCCCCCTGCAGAGGGTAAAAATCCCTCAATGGGGCAACCAATTAGCCGTGGGTTGCTACCCGTAATGCCTTAGGACATGATCCTGGTGATTGAGCTAACCTAGACCTGGGTGCATAAAAGTCTAGGCACTGCAACACATTACTTCGGCTAGACAGGTGGTCAGAGAGGCCCGATCTGACCAATCGACCAGTCACGCCAAGCACTAGCACTTACACCCAAAGTACCAACTACCACAACAAAGAACGAAACTTAAAGGTACTCCACCTTTTTTTTCTTCCCCCACTACAAAAAATAGGCAAACCAAGTAAGTGCTAGAAGGCAGTGGCAAGGGTCAATCAATTGGAAAGACCAGAACTCAATACTCCATCTGAACAAATATATTTTTGAGGACATATTGAACAGAAAATATAGTGCTTGAGAACTCCTTACCAAAAGAGTATATCCCCCACGTAGCCCCGACATGGTCAAGGCGAATGGGTTTCCCCCCTTACTATGCCCCAATTTTGGACTCCGAGGTGGGTAGGGAGCGTGGTTGATGAAAAATAAATCCCAAAATCCATGGCTGATAAAAACAAATGCATCCCCCTCAAAACCCTTAAAAGAAACCATTCCTCTGACTATGACCTTTCAAGCTCAGATGAAGAACAAAAATTAAAAACTAGAAAAACCGTTCCAACTACAAAACGAAGGAAACTTCCCACGATTCTTGGTTATTTAATTAATCGAAAATAAAAAAACTGGAAATTTATCACCTTTTCTAATAGAAAAGACATTATCCACAAAAAGTAAACCAAAAACTAGAATTATCCACAAAAGTAAACCAAAAATGATTAAAAAAACAAAAGATGGAAATCTACTAGTTGAGATAACCAATCTTAGAGATGCTCAATCTCTACTCAAAATGAAGAACTTCCATGAGTACAAATGCAAAGTCTTTCCCCATAAAACACTAAACACTTCGAAAGGAGTAATTCGAAGTTATGAACTATCGCTAGCAACTGAAGAAGAAATAAAAACCGAATTAGAAAAACAAGGAGTAATCAACCACATCTGCATAAACATAAGAAGAAACAACAAAATAATAACCACCAACACATACATACTAACGTTTAACAAACCAACAATACCTAAGGAAATAAAGATTGGCTACTTAAATGTAAAAGTAGACCAATATATCCCAGCTCCATTAAGATGTTTCCATTGCCAAAAATATGGACATCATAAAGAAGCCTGTAAAGGAATAAAAATATGTGGAAAATGCGGCAACAAAGAGCCTGACCACACCGAAGAAAAATGCATAAATGAGGTGAAATGCACTAACTGCAAAGAAGATCACCCGGTCTTCTCTAAAATATGCAAAACATATAAAAAAGAAAGAGAAATTATAGAAGTAAAGTACAAAAAAAACACAACCTTTCCAGAAGCCAGAAAAATAGTTGAGATGTACATGAAAGACAACACATATGCTAAGACAACAAAAAAGACAGCTAAACCATGCCAACATAATGGAACTGATTAACAAATTGATTACATTAAACATTAAAGAATGGCCAGAATTTCAAAATAGCCTAAAAGAAAAAGGTGATCGTCCATCCCCCTCTCAGTACAGGCCAATAAGTCTCCTGTGCGTCATGAGTAAGTTGCTGGAATCTGTGTTAAATACAGAAGTAATCAACCATCTCAGCAAAAATAACCTTATTAGTGACACACAATATGGTTTCCGTTCTGCTAGATCTACAGTAGATGTGTTTACAGTTATATCTCATAGGATTAGCAAATCTGTCGACAGAGGCAACCTTTCTAGGGCAATTGCTCTTGACATATCAAAGGCCTTTGATAGGGTATGGCATAAAGGTTTACTTCACAAGATCTTCAGCTATGGTATAGCTGGAAATGTCTTCTCAATTATTAAATCATTTCTCTCTGATAGGTTCATAAGAGTAGTAATTGATGGGCAAAAATCAGAAGCTCACAGTATTAATGCTGGAGTCCCTCAGGTGTCCATCCTGGGCCCAACTCTTTTCCTGATCTACATTAATAGTCTTCCAAATCACATCCTTACATCATTCGTAGACATTTTTGCTGACGACACTACCATCTATGGTAGCACATCTAAGACAGTAAACGACCAAGTTCTCTCCGATTCTCTCTCCTCTAATCTTGATCACGTTGTACAATGGGGAAAGGAGTGGCTGGTTACTTTTAATGCATCTAAAACCAAGCTTCTATCTTTACATCATCAACGTTCTGATCCCCATCTGGCATCAATTAAAATGAATGGCTTTCGTCTTGGGGAGGCCTCAAGTTTTGACAGGCTACTGGGCTTGACCTTTACTCTTGATCTTAAATGGAATACGTACATCAAATCTGTTGTCAAGGCCGCTGGAAAAATGGTGGGATCTTTCTATCGATCCAGTAGATCTCTCACTGTTGATGCAATTCTCTATCTATATAAGAGCCAGATACGTCCAAGGATGGAATACTGTTGTCATATATGGGCAGGAGCTGCTAGAAAAGACTTGTTCTGCCTTGATAGGGTTCAAAATAGACTTTGTGGCCTGGTGGGAGATGTTCTTTTCTCTTCGCTGCAACCTCTATCTCTCAGAAGAGATGTCGCGAGTTTGTCTCTGCTTTATCGTTATTTTCATGGAAAGTGTTCGACTGAGCTTCAATCTATGGTCCCCCCTCGCCAAACTTTCACAAGAAACACTCGACTAGCTGAAAACACTATCAATAATTCCACCCACTCTTTATCTGTGCCTAAACTTAAGCATAGATTCCATGATCAAAGCTTCTTTCTTAGAACTGCACGCCTGTGGAATTGTCTTCCGTTTTCCTGCTTTCCAGCTGTCTATAATATGGTTGTCTTCAAGTCCAACGTGAACAAGTTTCTGATGAGCCGTTCCACTTAAGTTAACAAATTTACCGAACTTCCATTACTATCGATTACTATGTTGTGCTTTTGACGACTCTACACTCTTTAACCCTTATCCTTGAGTGGCCTATCGGCCTTGATAAGTGGTGACGCCTATGTAAAAAAAAAATAAAGCGAAATCGTTGAACTTTGACCCCTTAACAACCAAATTTCTGGCCGAAAACCGATCACATAGATTTTCCCAAATCTCCATACCCTGTATATCAAATTTCGAGTCTGTAAACTTAAAATTGACAGAGTTATTGCATAGGGAAATGTACACAGACACACAGACATACACAGACACGTTCACTTTTATATATATACTAGCATGGGCCCCCGGCGTTGCCCGGGTGTTTGGAGGTGTATGCTGAGCAAAAAAAAAACAACAAAAAAAAAAACGGTCAATTTAACTTTGACCCCTATTATGACCCCTTAACATTTATTGATTTGGGTTCAAATCGCATTATTAATTTAGATCCATGTCCAAGGAACCTATATCTAAAATTTCAAGTGTTTTAACCCCAAATTGTGGGAGCAATTTCGTAGACTTCTCAAAGGCCAAATCGTTGAACTTTGACCCCTTAACAGCCAAATTTCTGACCGAAAATTGAGCACATAGATTTTCCCAAATCTCAGTACCTTGTATATCAAATTCGAGTCTGTAAACTAAAAATTGAGGGAGTTATTGCGTCGGGAAATGTACACAGACACACAGACACGTTCACTTTTATATATATACTAGCATGGGCGCCCGGCATTGCCCGGGTGTTTGGAGGTGTATGTTGAGCAAAAAAAAAAAAAAAAAAGAAAGTCAATTTTTGTAACTTTGACCCTTATTATCACCCCTTAAAATTTATTGTTTTGGCTTCAAATTAAGTTATTAAGCTAGATCCGTGTCCAAGGAACATATATCTAGAATTTCAAGTGCTTAGACACAAAATTCTCGGAGGAGTTTGGTAGAGTTCTCAAAGGTCAAATTGTTGAACTTTGACCCCTTAACAGCCAAATTTCTGTCCGAAAGCCGATCACGTAGATTTTCCCAAATCTGTACCCTATATATCAAATTTTGAGTCTGTAGACTTAAAATTGACAAAGTTATTGCGTAGGGAAATGTACACAGACAGAGACACAGAGACCGATACACAGACATGTTCACTTTTATAAATATATAAATAAATAGACTAATAGATTAAACAAAAATATAAACGTATGCATAAATATATATGGAAACAATTTTTGTTTACCGTAAAGATTTTACGCAAATATTATGCAAGTATAAATCATGTAGAATATCTGCATGAATATAATTACACGTAATAGTTAACTCTAGATGATCATTCCATAAGAAAATCGAAAAAAACTAATAGGGAATTAATTAAAATGAATGTTTAAAAGAATATGCAAATTAGCTACATCTTTTGTAAGTGAATGCATTTCCACAACCCATATATAAGAAAATTGTATTTTCTTTTTAAATAAATAAGAGGGTTTTTAATACGAATATCAATACACACAAAAGAAAAACGAATTTATAGGAGTATAGATAGACTAGCATGTGTGCCCGTCATGGCCGGGTGTTTGGAAGAGTATTTTGAGTAAAAAAAAAAACAGCCAAATTTCTGTCCGAGAACCGATCACATAGATTTTCTCAAATCTCAGTACCCTGTCTATCAAATTTTGAGTTTGTAGACTTTAAACTGACAGTTATTGTGTAGGGAAATGTACACAGACAGATACACAGACACGTTCACTTTTATAGATAGACTAGCATAGGTGCCCGGCATTTCCCGGGTGTTTGGAGGTACATGCTGAGCAAAAAAAAAAAAAAAAAGAAAACGGTCAATTTTTTTAACTTTGACCCTTATTATGACCCCTTAAAATTTATTGTTTTGGGCTCAAATCAAATTATTAAGTTAGATCCATGTCCAAGGAATCCATATCTAAAATTTCAAGTGTTTCGACCCAAAATTGTCGGAGGAGTTTGGTAGAGTTCTCAAAGGTCAAATCGTTGAACTTTAACCCGTTAACAGCCAAATTTCTGGCCGAAAATCAATCATGTAGATTTTCCCAAATCTCCATACCCTGTCTATCAAATTTCGAGTCTGTAGACTAAAAATTGACAGAGTTATTGCGAAGGGAAATGTACACAGACACACAGACATATTCACTTTTATAGTTATATTAGCATGGGTGCCCGGCGTTGCCCGAAGGTGTATGCTGAGAAAAAAAAATAAAAACGGTCAATTTTTTAACTTTGACCCCTATTATCACCCCTTGAAATTTATTGTTTTGGGCTCAAATTGAGTTATTAAGTTAGATCCATGTCCAAGGAACCTATATCTAAAATTTCAAGTGTTTAGACCCAAAATTGTCGGAGGAGTTTGGTAGAGTTCTCTTAAAAGCCAAATTCCTGGTCAGAAACCGATCACGTAGATTTTCCCAAATCTCAGTACCCTGTATATAAAATTTCGAGTCTGTAGACTGAAAATTAACAGAGTTATTGTGAAGGAAATGTACACACACACACAGACGGACAGACAGACACAGATATGCAGACACGTTCACTTTTATAGATATATAGACTAGCATTTCAGCCCGGCGTTGCCCAGGTGTTTGGAGGTGTATGCTGAGCAAAAAAAAAACAAAAACGGTAATTTAACTTTGATCCCTATTATGACCCCTTAACATTTATTGTTTTGGGTTTAAATCGAGTTATTAATTTAGATTCGTGTCCAAGGAACCTATATCTAAAATTTCAAGTGTTTAGACCCCAAATTGTGGGAGGAGTTTGGTAGAGTTCTCAAAGATCAAATCGTTGAAATTTGACCCCTTAACAGCCAAATTTCTGACCGAAAACTGATCACGTAGATTTTCCCAAATCTCAGTACCCTGTATGTCAAATTTCGAGTCTGTAGACTGAAAATTGACAAAGTTATTGCGAAGGAAAATGTACACAGACAGACAGACAGACAGAAACACAGACACATTCACTTTTATAGATATATAGATAGACTAGCAGTTCCGCCCGGCCTTGCTCGGCCCCTATGTACTGTTAATAAGATTATGTGCATGTGTATATATACAAAAGTGTGAATATGTAAAGTAATGCCTTTCTGTATAATAGTTTTCCTTAACTACCATAGAGAAAAGACACACATTTTCACTTTTATAGATATACTAATATTTCAGCCCAGCGTTACCCAGGTATTTGAAGGTGTATGTTGAGCAAAAAAAAAAAAAAAAAAAAAAAAAAAAAAGCGATCAATTTTTTAAAAATTTTGTTCCCTATTATGACCCCTTAAAATTTATTGTTCTGGACTCAAATCAAGTTATTAAGTTAGATCCATGTCCAAGGAACCTATACCTAAAATTTCAAATGCTTAGACCAAAAATTGTCGGAGGAGTTTGGTAGAATTCTCAAAGGTCAAATCGTTGAACTTTGACCCCTTAACAGCCAAATTTCTGTCCGAAAACCAATCACAAATGTTTTCCCAAATCTCAGTACTCTGTATATCAAATTTCGAGTCTGTAGGCTTTAAACTGACAGTTATTGCGTAGGGAAATGTACACACACAGACACGTTCACTTTTATAGATATATAGGTAGATATATAATGTACAAAAATTTTGTAAATTTTTAATTTACAGTGTATATTTATCTCTCCCTCTCTCTCTCTCTCTCTCTCTCTCTATATATATATATATATATATATATATATATATATATATATATATAGTCTAATTTGTAGTGTAAAAGCAAATAAACACGGACAACTAGAGTAAGGTCAAAGAGCATTTATTTAACACGTGCATACCTCTCGCGCTATATATTTCGAAAGTTCTTTTTACACCGTTTCTGGTAGGGAAGTTAACTCTCTGTTGTGGCGAGTGTTCAAGGGACACAACTGGGTAAAGTTAACAATACTTCCCCGTTTTTCTTGTCTTTTAGATGACCAATGAAAAAAAAAGAAAAAAAATTATTTTTAAATATCAGTTTCTTTGGGTTCAGATACGAACTCAAAGTATCTTAAATGAAAGGACTCCCTTCTTGGTTAAGCAGTCAGCAGCTACCTGTCTATTGGTAGGTATTCAAGAGAACTCGGCTATTTATTTTCTTTCCAGCATTTCTCTCAAAATAGCCATCTCAATATGAAGCCTTTTATCTAGTATTTGGGTGGATGAATGTCAAAGAGACAGGAATTGTCTGTTTTGCAGATTATTTTTATATTTTCGGGTTCATCCTTTAATTGCAGTATTTCTAATAGTAGTTTCCTATAAAATAGACAGGCCTCCAACATGTCAACCATGGCTAGGGTTTCAGTAGCCAGTGTGCTTTTGACCATTCTTCTAATGCGTTTGGACTGCCAGGTTATTGGTGTATATTTGTGGTTATTGCCAACTAAAAAGATTATGTAACCACCTTGAGATCTCTGTCAGGTTAGCGAATGAGACATCACTGTAGACAACAATCTTGAGATGATTGAGATCTCCTAAGTCAGGAAAATCTACCTGGGATTTTTTTTTCTTGGCTTTCTTTATTACTCTATTGGCATGTTTTATACATTCCACATTGCTTTGTTTGAGGATGGAACTTAATGCACTGACATCGTAGCTGAGATCAGGTCTGGTCTGGGTAGTCAGCCAGTTAAGTTGGCCAATAACTTGCCTGAGTGTGAGATACCAGGACCTAGAAGCATCGGTCAGGCCATATACACATTTGAAGAGTTTCCAAATATAGCCTTGGAGTACATTAGCTTCTTTGGGAGGATTCAGATAAACCAGTCGGTCCAACTTCTTGCTTTGCAGAAATGCTGTTTTGATTTCCATGGATTTACATGCCCAATGGTTGGATGCCATTATAGCTAATGCTACGTGGTAACCTTCTTTGGAGCATGTAGGAGAATCATTTCTTAGATTCTCAGCATCTTTATCCTGAAAACCTCGGGCAACGAGTCTGGCCTTGAATGTTTATTGGTTATTGGAATTTTTGCTCCATCTGGTGGAGATTTTTGGTTGGCCTTGATCCGGTACTTGAACATAGACTTTATTTTTAACCCAGTTCTCAAGCTCCTTTTGTTTAGCTTCCTCTAGTTCCAGGCTATCATTGGCAGAGGTGATCATTACTTCTTCCTCAGTACAGGAATCATGGTGCTCTTCATTTTCTTCAGTCTCATCGGTTTGCCAATCAGAAACTCCATGTTCAAAATCCAACCAAAAAGGTTCACCCTGTTCCATAACTACATTCATCAAATGTTTATTTTTACCAGTGGCTTTGCCTGTTCTACTTGTGACATTTAACTTCTTCCAGTCTGATTCTGTGTCATTGGCAAACTTGCATTTTATGATTTGTCCAGGTTTGGGAAGTTTGACTTTCCTGGTGGTGATGTCGCATTTATTGGTTATGTCTTCAGTTTCCACAATAGGGCGTTGTTCAGTATTGTCTACTATTTCTAAATCTTCTTCTAAAATTATCTCTTCGAAATTTGACACTCTTGGGGATCCTTCAGACTCTTGTGGGGTGCTCAATTCCTCGTTGTTACCCTCATTGTGATTCTGGTATGTTTTGGGGTAGAAATCTAAACAGGACGGATGTACTCTAACATAGGTGCCGCCATGCTTGACAAGCGCCTGTTTGTTCTCCCACCCCACGACTGTTTGTTCTCCCACGACTGTCCCAGGCTCGAGCCACCTTCCACACAGCATCTCCATCTTTATAGGATTGCGTGATGTTCTAACTTGGTGGTGGAGTGCTCGTCTAAGCTTTTCTGAAGATTCACTTGCTATATAGTGTTTCCTGGCAGCATGCATAGCGTTAAGGTTATTTGCAACAATTTCACTGGTAGAGACACCTTCTAGTGCAGGGAGTTTGTCATTAAGAAAACCAGTTAGGTTGGGATTTCTGCCAAAAATGAGTCGGTTGGGACTATATCCCTTTGAAGTGTATTTTTGGCACTTACTGACCATGTGAGAGCCACCTCGAAACTGCAATTTGTTTCTTCTATAGTTTTCTTCACCATTTCCCCTAAAATCCCATTGTGTCTTTTAGCCCATTACTCCATGGGCTTTCAGCAGCAGTGGTACGAACGACAATATTCATATTTTGTGCCATGTCCCTAAACATCTGGTTGTTGAATTCTCTGCCATTGTTAGTGAGAATAAATCCAGGGGTACCAAAATAAGTAATCCAATTTTTGAAAATAGTACTAATAATATCGGAGCTCTCTTTACCCGGAATTTTAGCTGCAACACTGTACCTGGTATCATGATCAATAAGGTGTAGCAGAATTAGCAATAACGGAAATGAGAGAAAATAGAGAGCTTACCTCGGATACGTCTGTTGTGTTTTGGGCCGGGCGGAAGAGAGAGTTCCAAGATGGCGTCCATGGGTTTTTATTAGCGTTTACTCCATGCAATTATCTAAGAATTGCATTTGCTCTCACGCGATTATGCAAATACATAATTCCCCGCCGCTATAAAGGCAGGACACTGGACAGGAGTCGGGGGCGTCCTGCAGATTGTGTGTAGGTGGTTTTTGTGATTGGATTGGATTGCTCTTTGTGACTGTGAGAAGCGAGTTTTTGTTCTTTGTTTTTTTTTGTCTTCTTCTTTCTCCACGGTTATTACAGACAAGAAATCCCTCTCTTCTTGAGGTGGGTGACACTGACCATTCCCTATCTGTGTTCCTGGATTTTTTTTTTGTTTTGCCTACTACATTTTGCTTCAAGCTATTTTGGTGTGACTATGGCAGAAGGTGCGGATAAGCCATTCTCTGGTGAGGGAGACGTTGTAGCATGGCTGAAAAAAGTGAGACTTGTCGCAAAACTTCAGCAGGTGGATGATGTAGCGAGTCTGCTACCTTTTATATCTGGAAGGTGACACATTGGCCCTCTACATGGAAATGGAGGAGGACGATCAAAAGGAAATAGAGCAGATTGAGGCCCGATTAAAGGTTGCATTTACCAACGACGTGTTTGCAGCATACAGAAAAATAACTATGGTTAGATGAGCTGGCGAACGTGTGGATGTTTAGGTCAACAAAATCAGGCAGTTGGTTGGATTGGCTGGATTCACAGGAGATGGTTTAGAGAGACTCACAAAATTGACTTTCGTCACTAGGTTCTCTGACGCCATCTCAATTGCTCTTCAACAGGTGCCAAACATTAAAGCCCTGACCATGGGGGAGCTAATATCGAGAGTAAGAATTTTGACGACGACTGGGGAACAAAATCAGGACGTGGTTGCGGCCACACGCTCACCCAACAACAATAGGGCCCAGAATATTCCTGTTAGTGTGATCTGTTTCAAATGCAATGTTAAAGGCCACCTTGCAAAGGACTGTCGAAAACGCAGAACACGGTGTTACCATTGCAGTGAGAGTGGATACTGGGCTCAGAACTGCTTGGAAACGAGCAAGGGGAGGACGCATAAGCGCCAGTCTCCTTCCCCACCAAGATGCGAACACGACGCTCCCGGTGATAAGCATCCATGTTGATGGGATGCGATGTTTGGCACTTATTGATACAGGATGCGCTATGATGATTTTACATACCGGTCTTGGAAAAAAATGAACGTGAATGTCAAAATGATTGGTGGAATGTCCCGTGCATGCTGCGGTGTTGGAGCGGTCTCTCTGTCCACTGATGAAGATGTGTCTGCCAAAATCGATGTGTTGGTGGTGCGTAGCAAACTGCTGGGGTTTAACTTACTTCTAGGGATCGATGCCATAAAAGCTATGGGAGGTGTCGTTGTCAAGCCTACAGGATCAGTGCGGCTGGACTGCAGGAAAAATATTAAATGCGCAGCCATTTCTATTAATGAACTGGATTTCACTGCCACCTTTGACCATCAAACCCGAACGTGGACCGCATCGTGGAAGTGGTCTGAGGACCACCCCCCTGAAAGGCTACACAATCAAGTGTCAGAATACCCAGTGCTGGCAGAAATCCGTGAAGAACGCATGCAGGAGCTCCGCACCTGGATCAATAATGGTTGGCTCATGCAAAACCCAGAGAATAAATTGGGACCTCCCAAAGGCCTAATTCCCGTGATGGCTGTGATACAGCAGAACAAAGCCAAAGTGCACTCGGTGATGAACTACCGGGAGCTAAATCATTATGTAGACGTGTTTATGGCCAACGCAGATGTTTGTGCGGCTAAGCTGCGTGAATGGAGACAAAAAGGTGCTAACGTGTCTCTACTGGACCTCAGAAGAGCATACCTACAAGTCCGGGTCCATGAGACACTGTGACCATACCAGAATGTGGAAATCGACAGGAAAATGTACTGTCTGACCCGTCTGGGGTTCGGTTTGAATGTGGCTCCCCTGATAATGAGAGCAATTGTCAGCGAAGTATTATCTCAGGAAGAAGTTGCAAGCTGTGCAACATCTGCTTACATTAATAACATTTTTGTCAAGGAAGATGTTCTGCCCGCGACCCGTGTAAAAGAACACCTAGTGCAGTTTGGGTTGGAGTGCAAGAACCCGGAGCGGTTGAAGGACGGTGCACGGGTGCTGGGATTGGCGGTCAGGATGGAATGCAGTGAACTGCGGTGGAAGCGAGGAAATGCATTGTTACATGATGAACAATGTTTTCCCTGTGTGGTCGACTTGTCTGGCACTTTCTGGTGTGCGGTTGACTTCGTGTGGCTTGTGGAATACTCAGAAGGAGGGTAAGTTCGGTAACGAAGGGCTGGGATGATGAAGCAAGGGACGCCGTACTGCATCGTATGATGCTCGAAACCTTAGAATCTGTGCAGCAGAACGATCTAGCCCGAGGAAATTGGTGTGTGGACGGCAAAGAGCTAAATGTATGGGTCGATGCTAGCTCCCTAGCAATTGGTTCAGCCTTGGAGATGCACAAAACTGTGTTGAAAGATGCATGTTGGCTGCGATCTGAAGATGACTCTCAACATATCAACTTATCCGAACTGGATGCCGTATTGAAAAGCATCAATTTGGCTCTTCAGTGGCAGAGTAAAGTGCTACACATAAAGACAGATTCTGTCTGCGTATACCATTGGATCTCGGACACACTAACTGGAAAGGCGCGAGTACAGACCAAAGCAGCAAGCGAGATGCTTATTAGGGGGCGATTAAGCACTCTCAAGGAGCTTGTGAAAGAGTATGGGCTGACAGTGGACGTGACGCTAGTTCTATCAGCACGAAACATTGCTAACCGATTGACACGAGTACCACAGCGGTGGTTTGAGGCAATGAAAAAGAAAAACGGGCTTAACCCGGTGATAGGCATGGTTCACACAGACGAGCTGGATGAGAGTCAAATCATGGCTATTCACAAAGGTAGTGGACATCCGGGGGTGCGACGCACTACCTACTTTGTCAGGAGAAGTTGCTCAACCACGACAAAAGCAACTGTTAAAACGGTTATACGGAAATATGAGGAATGTCAGTCCATTGACCCAGCGCCAGTCAGGTGGGAAAAGGGAAAGCTGGAAGTTAACGAGAATTGGCAAAGAATTGGAATGGATATCACACATTATGGCACCTTTCATTTTTTAACTCTAACAGGCTGTGGTCCATCGCGTTTCTCCATTCTGAGGAAATTGGCAAGGCAGGACTCGGCAAGCGTGATTCATCAGTTGGAGGCAGTGTTCCTTGATCGTGATTCGCCGCATGAAATCCTTTTAGTCAATGACACGGCATTCTGCAGCAACACGTTCCAAGCATTTGCACATAAATGGGGAGTTCACTTGCGATTCCATTGTGCATACGCTCCAGCTGGGAATTGCATAGCGGAGCGATGTCACCGTATAGTGAAACGAATAGCGGCTAGAATGCGCTGTCCCATACAGGAGGCTGTCTACTGGTATAACATCACACCAAGAGACGACTCATCTCCCTTCACTGCGCCTGCCAACAGGATTTATCGATACGATGTTCGAGTAAAGGAGACCAATCTCGCAACAGCATCCCCAGGTCCCAAGAACAGCTCTTACCAGGTTGGAGATCTTGTGTGGGTCAAAAAACCGCAAAATCGACGTACCACGAGGTTCAGCAAGGGTGAGGTGACCAAGGTAATCAGCCCTCAATCGATTTTGGTGGACAGTGTGCCTCGCCACATGAAAGATCTGCACCCTCACCATTATATTGTTACATCGGAGGAAGAGGAAGACTCAGAGAGTACAATGTCTTCTGAAAGGACAGAGAGTATGATGCAGGACGACGTAGAGGATTTTGAGCCATATAATGCACATACTGAAGAAGCGGAAGAGGGACCACCTGTCTTGCCGTTACGAAGGAGTACCCGACAAAGACGGCTACTGCCCCCCTGCCCCGATTGTGAAACACCGCCTATGGAACAGACTGGTGGCCAATAACGGTGGTAATGAGGAAGATGGCAAGGAGGAAGTGCCGCCTCCGGTTCTTCGAAGAAGTACCCGACAAAGATGACTGCCTGCCCTCCTGCCCCATTTGTGATCATGAGATCAGGGGGGAGTGTAGCAGAATTAGCAATAACGGAAATGAGGGGAAATAGAGAACTTACCTCGGATACGTCTGTTGTGTTTCGGGCCGAGCGGAAGAGAGGGTTCCAAGATGGCGTCCATGGGTTTTTATTAGCGTTTACTCCATGCAATTATCTAAGAATTGCATTTGCTCTCACGCGATTATGCAAATACATAATTCCCCACCGCTATAAAGGCAGGACACTGGACAGGAGTCGGAGGCGTCCTGCAGATTGTGTGTAGGTGGTTCTGGCGATTGGATTGGATTGTTCTTTGTGACGAATCACGTGTTTGCGAGAAGCGAGTTTTTGTTCTTTCTGTTTTTTTTTTGTCTTCTTCTTTCTCTACAGTTATTACAGACAAGGAATCCCTGTCTTTTTGAGGTCGGTGATACTGACCATTCCCTATCTGTGTTCCTGGATTTTTTTTTTGTTTTGCCTACTACATTTTGCTTCAACTTTGTTACCATTAATTTCTTTTATATCCATGGCAATGTTCTCATTAAAATATGTTCCCAGTGAAAAACCCACGACAAGTCTGGATTCAACCCTTTTGCATCTCATGCAAATTTCACAAGAATTGGGAATTTCTTGAAGTATCTTAATGAATTGCTTGTCTTTCATTCCGGTGCTGCTGGCTAAGTCACATAGCTTTTTACTGTGACTAAATTGTCTATGAAGTTTCGTGGCGATTTTTATTTTTTCTTGCCTATTTTTGTTGGAAATTTCTTTGGTAAACAAAATATGTTTGAACTTACCTCCGTCTGGTGGAGGTTTTGTTATGGGAATATGTTAGTGCCCTGAAGAAGTACATTGCAGTGGGATTTTTTTTCCAAATATGGTGACACTGTCATTCTCGAAATTAAGGCTTGTGCTGGCTCTTTTCATTGACTTTTTGCTCAGTAAAAGCGGTATTTCGGCGTCCATCATGTCAGTGATAATACTGACTTCAATGCCAGCAATGACACATGGTAAAGTTGCTGTGGGAGTGGATTTAACGGTGTTCCCAGCACCAAATTTGTAGCTTTTCCCTCCACCTCAAATTTTTATTTTTTGTTTTTCTGGCAGGGTTTCTAGAAAACACTCAAACCATTTTCTTCCACAAATTGTCCCAGATGCACCTGTATCCAAGACAGCAGAGCCGAGCGTTTCTCTCAAAAACGTGCCGGTGCCGCCATATCCTTCATGCTCGTTCATGAGGAGGATGTTGGAAACAAGCAAATGGCCTCCTTTTTCGGTGTTGTCAATTTCATCAATGGATAGTCGCGAACCCAGTGGTATTTACACCCACACTTGAAACAAACACAGCTGCTGTTGTCGCTTTCAACCTTGTGGTTTGAATTTCTTTTGATGTTGTTGTAGTGTGTTGAATTTTGGTTGCAACTGGTGAGACTGGAATTTTTATCACTATGGCAGCGTCGTCGACCACGACTACTGGTGTAGTAGGTTTCTTCAATTTCGTCAGTGGTGAAAATAATGTCAGATTCGGTTTTCACAGTAACCGGAGGAGTTTTTGGCAAGGAATGACCTTCAAAGTCATTAAGAATTTAAAAAAAAATTGTTTGGACATTTTCTCTGAGTTTCAGTTCCTGAACGGTGTTCGTTTTTGGGGTGAGGTTGGTGCTTTTGAGAGCTCTGAATGCCAGGACCGGCTTGGGCAGAATTATGTTAAATTCTTTCAACTTGGCAATGTGACGTTCAAATTCGATTAGAAAAGTATCTATTCCCATGCCGCTCTTTCTTCGGTGAATTTCGAATGCCTCGTACGCCCTAAATGCTGCCTGGTTTGCGTTTTCTAAAAAGAGGGTTTCCAGCTTTTGATATAATATTTCCATTCTATTTTTGGCATTGAGTGAGGTAATATCCAATTCCAGTAGGGCTTCTCTCGCTTTTGCCCCCAAGGACAAAAGCACGACGGGGGCCCATTTTCTTTCATCTAAAGTAGTGGGTAGTTCCCATATGCGCATTTCTTTCTTCCAGGAATTGTATTTTTCTGTGTTTAACGTTGGTAGGGGAATGTATTTAGAGGCCATCTTTTTTTTTTTTTTGTTTTTGTTTTTGTACCAATGTTAAAGCAAATAAACACGGACAACTAGAGTAATGTTGAAGAGCATTTATTTAACACGTGCGTACCACTCACACTATATATTTCGTTCTTTTTACACCTTTTTGCGGTAGGGAAGTTAACTCTCTGTTGTGGAGAGTGTTCAAGGGACACAACTGGGTAAAGTTAACATGCAGTATTCCGAATTATGCTGGGTTTATATAATTCAGTAATCGTTCATATACCAATAAATTTAAGGCAAAAGAAAAAAGAGATGACTTAAAACATAAGCTACAAAATTATATTTCATAATTGAGCATTCATATATTGTTTTAACAAAAACCAAGACATCAAAGAATGGGTTGATAGCAACAAAATGTGTATTTCATTGTTAGTTACTGTGGTTAGAAGCTAAGAAAAAACAAGTCTTATCGTGGGTGCTCAGCGAATGAGTTCAGGCCAAGAAAAGGAAAAACAAAGATGGCGGACAGCATTTTATTACGTGCGTTCTTGCATAATCTTGTGTGTGCGTGAAGCTGGAAACTATAAAACGAGCTTCATTTCTCGGTGCTGAGCGATTCCAGATCGGGCAGAAGAGTAGGCGCAACGGGAGTGGAGATACTTTCTGAAATTATAATCCTTTTTTGTGTGTTTGAGGTGACCTCCCACCCATTACGGAGGTTAAAGCTATTTCGGCAATGGCCAACGCTGGCTTAAGCAACATGATTAAGCCTTTTAATGGCGACGACGATGTGGTGGCGTGGCTTAAAACAGTGGACCTTGTGGCAAGGATTCAAAAGTTGGACGATATGGCCGCAGTAATACCACTGTTTCTAGAAGGGGACGCACTGGCCCTCTATTTGGAGCTCAGCGAGCTAGAACAGGGTGACGCGGACGCCATCAATGGTCGACTGATTGAAGCTTTTGCAGAGGGGCCTTTCGAGGCCTTTAATAAGTTTAAGGAAAAGAGGTGGACTGGTGAATCTGTTGATGTCTACGCGAACGAGATAAGGAGATTGGTTGATTTGTCGGGCAACAGAGGACATGTCACGAGTCACATAGTCAAAATGACATTCGTTACCGGGTTCCCGGAAGAGATATCGAAACGTTTGCAGCAGGTCCCGGGAGTGGAGACACTGGATGTGAGTGAGCTGCTCAAAACTGCAAAGATCTTGGTGAGCACCCAGCCCACGGAGTCTGGAGGGACAACAGCAACGGTACAGCAGGATGTGGGCAGGAGTCTGCCGAACTGGAGGGTGGCATGCTTCGAATGTTGGGGACCACACATGAGAAGAGACTGCAGGAAGTTCTTACAATGTATGTTACAAATGCAATCGGAGAGGCCATTTAGCAGTGAAATGTACAAGTTCGAGAAACTGGCAAGCCGACACACCAGCGGCTGCCCCGATTTGGGAATAGTGGCGCACTCGCAGCAGATGCCCAAGCAGAAGATCGTCGTGGAAGGACGAGGAGTTATGGCCCTGATCAACACTGGCTGTACCACTACCATGGTGCACACAACCCTGGTCGGAAAGTGGAAAGGGAAGAGTGAAGTAGTGGCATTCGATGTGTCACGAGTGAAGTGTCGTGGGAGGAAGACCGTCACTATTAATATTGCTGAACACCGGATGAGGGTCCATGCAATTGTCACCGATCATCTGGTGCCTGGTGTCTAAGCCATCATTGGAATGGATGTTATATGCCGACTTGGAGGCGTTACTATCACATGCAACAACGAGAGTTTCGGACTAGCTGAGTGCGCAGTGACAGAGCAAGCTCCTGGAGGGACCAACAAGGGCAGGAGGAAAGAAAAATGTCAATCAAAGATCAGGACTTCCGAGCCAAATTCGACGGAGAGCAGTGAACGGTGGAGTAGACATGGAAACATCAAGCGCCATCGCTGACAAACAGGGTGGCATGCTACACTAATTCGCTTAGAGGAGGGGCGAGAAAAGAGTTTGAACAAGAAGTCGACCAATGGATTGAGGAGGGTATACTGCTGCCTTGGACGGATGACGTTGAGTCGGGCATTTTGCCGTTGATGGCCGTTCTGCAACCAACTAAAGGGAAAGTAAGACCGGTCCTGGATTTCCGAGAGCTGAACCAACATGTTAAGTGCCATACTGTATGGTGACACCGTAGATGTGTGCAGTGAGACCATTAGAGAATGGAGGCAGATGAATGGCGCGTCTATGTTGGTAGATCTAAAATCTGCCTATTTGCAACTCCAAATCGCCAAGAAGCTCTGGAAATACCAGTTAGTCAGGTACAAAGGCAAAAACTACTGCCTTACGCGAGTGGGGTTCGGGTTGAATTCAGCACCCAAGATCATGTCAACTATCCTCAGGAAGATTCTGGAGACAATGGGAAAAGGAGATGGGGCAGTGAGTTCATACATAGACCACATTCTGGTGAATGAGACTCTGGTAACTGCCAAGGAGGTGGTGGCTCATTTGAAGAGGTTCAGGTTGGTCGTCAAAGCGCCTGAAAAATTAGATGGAGGGGCTGCTTTGGGCTAAGGCTGAAACGAGGTGCGTCGGGCAGCCTAGAGTTTCGAAGGGAGAACCAGATCCCGCAACTGAAGCAAGAACTCAACAGACGGGAACTTTTTTCCCTATGCGGGAAGTTGATCAGGCATTATCCTGTTGCTAGCTGGCTTAGACCAGCATGCAGCTACATAAAGACTCATGCCGAAGGAAGAGGATGGAATGATAAAGTGGGAGGAAGAACGGTCGCCATGATGGAAGAGCTCCTGAAAGAAGCAGAACGGCAAGGGCAAGACCCAGTCCGGGGAACCTAGAACGTACCGCGAACATTGGATGGAGTCGTGTGGTGTGATGCAAGCAGCATTGCAACAGGGGTCGTTTTGGAAGTTGGAGGAGTGGTTGCAGAAGATGCGGCCTGGTTAAGGAAGAAAAATGATGTCATCCACATCAGTTTAGCGGAATTAGATGCGGTAATCAAAGGGGTCAATCTGGCCTTGAAATGGGGTCTGCGTGACATCTGCATCAAAACAGACTCTGCCATGGTGTTTGCTTGGCTAAAGTCCCTCATTTGAAGCGAAAAAAGGATAAGAACGAAAGGGGCAGCAGAGATGTTAGTGAAGCACAGGCTTGGGATGCTAGCTGAGCTGATGCAGAAGTTTTGTTTGAAGGTTCGCGTAGACATGGTGGCTTCTGAGAAGAACCGAGCAGACGCTCTCACGAGAGTGAAGAAGAGTTGGCTTTTGCCAAAAATAGATCTACATCGGATCTAGATGATGTTGGCGTGCGAGAGCTGCACAATCTGCACCATATGGGGGTAGAGAGGACGTGGTACTTGGTGAAGAAAGTCGACCCGAGTGTCACCAAGGAGTAAGTGAGGCAATGGTCAGGACATGCGACAGATGTCAGTCGATTGATCCAAGCACGCATGAAGCTGGTCAATTGGGGGTGAGTGGGACCTGGGAGAGACTGGCATGCGATGTCACTCATTACAGGGGTGGACTTTATCTGACCATGATTGACTACGGGCCTGGGCGATTTGCTCTATCTAAGAAGCTATGTGGAGGAACAGGCAATGAAATAGCGGCAATCCTTGATGAGGTGTTTTTGGAGCGAGGTCCCGTGGAAGAGTTGTTAACCGACAACAGGACCACATTCAAGTCAGTAGCAGTGACGGAAGTAATGAGGAGGTGGAATATCTAACAAGTTTTCAGAGCTGCCTACAGACACAGTGGCAACAGGATCGTGGAGAGAAACCACTGCACTATAAAGGCAGTTGCGGAAAGAGGAGGCACCTCACCTGAGCAAGCCATCTACTGGTATAATATGTTGCCTAGATTGGGACAAGTGCCAGAGACGGTTCCGCAACTGTCAACGTTCACATATTCCTGTAGACATCCCAGGGTTGAGCCGGAAGCAGAGAGGCAGAGGCCACAGGGACCATTAAACTCGGGGATGAGGTATGGGTGAAGCCACAGAGGGCGCGTTGCACCACACAATGGAGTAGAGGTCGCGTGACTGGGAGGAGGAACACCGGAAATAACATTGTGGTGGACAGAGTACCGAGACATATTCTCAACATCAGACCAGTGGAATGCGAAGCAATGGAGGGGAATGTGCAGCAACAGGGGGAGGACGAAACGCCTCAGAGGCCAAGTAGAGAGAGGCAACTGCCACAGTGGATGAGAGACTATGAAATATGATCTTGAGATCAAGGAGGCGTGTGGTCAGAAGCTAAGAAAAACAGAAGTCTTACCGTGGGTGTGCAGCGAGTGAGTTCAGGCCGAGAAAAAGAAAAACAAAGATGGCGGACAGCATTTTATTACGTGCGTTCTCGCATAATCTTGTGTGCGTGTGAAGCTGGAAACTACAAAATGAGCTTCATTTCTCGGTGCTGAACGATTCCAGATTGGGCAGGAGAGTAGGCGCAACGGGAGTGGAGATACTTTCTGAAATTATAATCCTTTTTTGTGTGCTTGAGGTGACCCCCCCCCCTTACGGAGGTTCAGTTACAATTGTTTCAAGACTATTTGGACAAATTCAAACAATATGTCGTTTGAAATTTTTCATAAGAACAGCTTTTCTTAAGACTTCTTAAAAAAAAACACTTTAGCAATAAAACATTATGGAAAAGAAACGTTTCCTTTACAAGGAAAAGAAAACAAGCGAGATCACTTTACCTCTATCGCATCTTTGCAAAGTATTTTTTTAAAATTTATATATCTACCTATTTTCATATCTTTATTTAAAAAAAAACGAATTTCAAACTAAATATCATTTAAAAAATTTATATATCTACCTATTTTCATATCTTTATTTAAAAAAAAACGAATTTCAAACTAAATATCATTTTAAAGATTTATATATCTACCTATTTTCATATCTTTATTTAAAAGAAAACAAAAGACGAGTCGCAAAAGACATTTAACAGTATAATTTCTTCTATTCCTTCAAGAACCGGTCCAACCTACATTTATATTAACCTCTAGTTACCCAAAGGTGCTGAGTTCAATCCTGAACGAAGGCAGTGAAAAGTACCATTCAAAACAGAGAATCAGCAACTATGTCCCAGAGCCTAGCTGGAGTCCAAACACGGTACCCCCGTAATAATAATAAAGGGCTGGGTTCGAGACTCCTAACAAACGGCTCCCCAGTTCGATACAAAACACTTAATGAAGGCCGGAGGGCAAAATTGCCAAAACGTTGTGACTATAACGGCCAAGATGAGGAAGTCAGTCCGACAATCTCAATAAATGAAAACACCTCATCTCAAAAATACAGACAATTACTACCTCTAGACATGTTTGTTATTATTTTGGTTATGCTGTAGTTTTTTTGTTTTTTTTTACTGGGGAGATCATCACTTATCTCGGCCCAAAGTCCACTTTAGGATAATGTTTAATGTGTGTTATGTAGACGGTGAGGCCACACTGTAATAATCAGTAATAGTGAAACTTAAGTAGGGTTTAATTATATAAGAGGACTAGCCTGAGTGCCCAGCGTTGCCCGGGTGTGGAGGTGTGGGTTGAGCAAAAAAAAAAAAAGTGGTAGTAGGCAGTCAAGCCCATGCTGCGAAGAAGGAAAAGAACGTGAAAAAAAAGTGACATCTTTGCCGTTTCGTCCATCGCCAAACCGGAAGTGGTGAAGATTTAAATTAAGGCTAGTCAATCGAAAAGGGGGAATGAATTTCGAAAATATCGGCGAAAAAAGCGATGCCTCCCTGTAGAAAAGTGCCCAGTGAATATTTTTAGCCAATTTTTCAATATTGTCATCCGAAGGGTCGAGCTTTAAAGTGATATCGATCTTGTGAAAATCCGTCGCCTCTGTCAAAAGTTTTAGGCATACATATATACATACATACATACATACATATATACATACATACATACATACATAAAGATGAGATTTATATTATAGATGGCTCAATAAGAACTTATTTACATTAGATTTGAAAACGGCCATGCTATAAGTTGGGAAGCAGCTCCACAGACGAACAGTTCTAGGAAATAAACTTTGCTCATGGAATTTTTGTTTAATTTTAGACACAGATAGAGAATTAGAGAAATTATTTACAGTTGTTATAGTTAGACGAGTATTTGTTGTGAAAGTTTTACAGAGGAGGACCAAAAATTGAAGCTCAGTCGAGCAGCTATAATTTTTTTTTTTTTTGTTAAATGAACTTTTGTTGACCTTTAACATTTTTAAAAAACTTTTAATTGCACTTTATTTTATTTTATTTTCAAGATGCGACTACTAACATACAAAACGGAAGCGATCAGTCCATTTTTCTTGGAGCTAGCCTGTGAAGAATTGCGTGTATTTGGGGTATTTGAGAAGGTACTCCATTTCTTACTAGTATTCAATGTTTCATCAAAAATGTTTTACACATTGACTTAAACATTTGTTGATTTTTAAAGTCTTTTAAGAAATATTGTGAACATTTGTGTTTCCTATTTTACATGTAAAGAAAGAGATTTTCAGATGAATATTTGTTGAAAGAAGATTTAAGTTTTATTGCATTTAATTTGAACTTGGATGACGATAGCGCCTTTGTGTATTGCTAAGAACCCCACTATTGTTTAATATAAATTGTCTATGGATGTTATGTTTTAGCAAAGAAACAAAATGAAGGATAAATATGTGGACGTTCTTCTAAAAGATAAATCAACAAAACATGGAGAGAATAGAAAGGTCGTCAATTAGTAAATGCTACTTAAAACATGAACAGATTTTTATGAATCTAAAAATTGAGAAAAACGTTTTTATACAAGAGATAAGAATATAAAAGTTAATTTCAATCATGAAAGTGTTTATTTTATGCAAACTTGCGTTTAGGTAATGAAAGTTGGGTTAGTTTAGAATTGTGTCAGTCAACATCTTCATAGTGTGAATATGTGTAATTAATATACATATGTGAGTATTTGGCAGCATGGCATTGTGTATGTGAGTTGGTTTACCTTGTTCGTGTAAGTAGTAATTCGTTTATGGTCACCTGTTAGTGCGTAAGAGTGTGTGTGCAAGATGTAGAAAATCGTTTCTGACTCCTCTGGCCAAAGGGTATGAAGGGGTGGTGGTTGAGCAGATGTTCTGTTCAAGGTGCAGCCGGTTTGAGATGTATAACGTTGTGGAGTTGAAACGATTTTCATTGGTTGTAAATACTTTGAGTTAACGCATTCCTCTGAAAAATTACTTGCAGTGAAGAAGAGAGAAAATTCAAACAAAATGGAGAAAGGAAGAGTGTAGCAATTAAATTTTTGCTTTTTAATGTTAGTTGGAATCACCTGCAAATCAGTTCAGTCACCACAAATTCTTACCACAGAAAGGGATGAATTTTTCTCCTCTATCCTCTCTAGCTATGTGTTAAATAGACAAGCCCTGACATGTATTTAATTTAGAAGAAGCAACATTCTGAAATAAATAACACCTGCAAAGATGGAGCTGAGTAGGCGGCTAATAGAGAACATTGGTTGGCAATTTGTATCGATTCAAAAATTGTTTCTATTTTGAAATCTATTAAGCGATCAGTCATGCACACATAATGTACATCTTTCCGTTTTTTCTAAATAAAACTTAAGTGTTGAAATATTTTTTGTTAAAAAAGAATTGAATTATGATTGAAATCGCAAAGAAATCAAAACATTTCCTATTAGAAATGGAATTCTTAGAATCTTTTGTATTCTTTAAATGCACCAAATATTTTTTTATAGAAATTGTCTTTTCTATTCTTTGTTTTTTAAAGGTTACAGAAAAATTGAAATCGCTTCCTGCCACGATACCAAGTCTCCTGGAAAAAGTTTTTGATCGGTTGGAACAAGAATTTGGAAAAGATGTCATTCAAGTGTCTCTGAGTTTGATTTCCTGTGCTATAAATGGTGAATGAGAAACATTTTTATAAAACTAGATTTTATATTTTTACTGTATTCTTATTATATTTAATTCTTTTATAATTTTTTCTAAAGTAAAGACAGAATTGATTGTATCAAATCTAAAAAAAATCAATAGATTTTGTGGTTTCAATTCGTTCTTGCAAAATACTTATGAAAAAGAAAAGATTTCCATAATGTATATGCATACAGTTTTTTAGTGAATGAAAGTTTTATATCGATTCTCCCAGTAATCTCTCTTGCTCACACACACACACACACACACACACACACACACACACACACATATAGATGAGTATCGGCTGAAAAGAGCTTGATGTGGGGATCTAAAACGGTCCCTATTATCAGGTTTGAAACCGACGATACTGATGCCTTATCTCACCTAAATTTTCTGAAAATAAAAATATAAATAATACGCTCATAATTTTGGAATTTTTCCTTATAATTAGAACACTCTGCTGGAATCTTTTTACCAAAATATAACTAAGTATATATATATATATTAGGTCACTCTAACAGACGTTAAAAACATTTAAAAAAATAAATGTTTAAATTTCAACAGTATCTCTTACGGTTAACGATGGCCAAATGGTTTAGGTCCTTGCTAATGAAGCCAGATATGGCTTCTGTTGCTGGGTTTGAATCCATCGATCGGTGTTAATCGTGATGCCCTGCACTGATGATTCCTGAAAGGATGAAACGCTAGTGTCTGTAGGTATTTAGTAATTATTATAGTAAATAATTATATATATATATATATATATATATATATATATATATATATATATACATGAACACACACACATGAAGGCGAAGGAAAAGTTTGCAAATTTTTCAAGCAATTCATTTATTTTACAAAAACAACATATATATACACAAACTTATTTCTTAAAATAGTTGCTATTCAGATCAATGCATTTCTCAAGTCAATGTTTTCAGGTTCAAAGATTGCCTTTGAAGAATTCTGGAGTATGTATTCAGAAAGTGGCACAGTGTTTTGCTTTTTCTATGTCATTAAAATAAGTACCTTTGAGGATTTCTTGGTGTTTTGAAAAAAAAAAGTAAGAAATCTGATGTCGTTAAATTGGAACTATTCCGCCATAAAGTTTTCCTTTCGTTTTTTTTTTTTTATCAAAATATCCTTTAGTTTCCTTAAAATCTCAGCATAGTAAACTCCTACTATAGAATTTAGTTTTGAGGAGTTTTCTTTTTCTGAGTTATTCTTTTCCAATTTTCTCTTTCATTTCTGTTGATTTGATGGTGTCTCCCCCCCCCCCATACATATCTGTAAGTGTCATCTTCGCTTAGTGTCCTTATCTCCTCCTGGTTGAGTAGTTGCATACCTCCACTACCTCTAGTTTTCTTTTTCTTATAACCAGAGTACACACTTTTCCATTCCACATTCTATTCAGATATCCTGCTGAAGATTCTGGTTGTGTTTATTAGCGTCTCTAGTTTGTTTTTGTTTTTTGCAAAAAGTTTCCAGTCATTCATTGGTTCATTCTTTCGTCTGTATTAGTAAACTTGTATACGGCCTGGAATTTCCTTAGTATATTGTTTAGAGGTATCATAGCTATGATGAACAGCAATAGTGACAGAGAAAATACCGCTTATATTTTTATCTCAGTTATATATTGTCTTTTAGTTGTCAGTTCAAATCTCCACGTTTTCATTGCTTTTTCAATTAGACTGATAGTCTTATTTGGTACTAGCATGGGTGCCCGGATGTTTGGAAGTGTGTGTTGAGCAAAAAAAATAAATAAATAAATAAAGGGGAAAAGTATCCTCATGTCAAGTTGTTCTGACAAATCCCTGTAAAGAGAGACCTTAGACAATCAAGGACAATGTCTAGTAGGCATTCAAGTTCTCTCCTGGTGGAGATGCCAGGGATGTGTATATATATATATATATATATATATATATATATATATATATATATATATATATATATACTAGCATGGATGCCCAGCATTGCCCGGGTGTTTGGAGGTGTGTGTTGAGCAAAAAAAAAAAAAAATTGGTAGTAGGAATGCAGGCTCAAATCCATACCACGAAGGAGGAAAAGAATAGGGAAAAATGTGGCGTCTTTGCTGTTACGACCACCGACAAACCGGAAATGATGTAGGTTTAAATTAAGGCTAGACAATCGGAAAGAAGGGGATGACTTTCGAAAATATCGGTGAAAAAACCGACCCCTCCCTGTAGAAAAGTGCCCAGTTGAGGGTGAAGAAATTAATGTTTTTAGTCAATTTTTCGATATTTGTCGTCTGAAGGATCGAGCTTCAAAATAATATTCATCTTTGTTGCCTCTGTCGAAAGTTTTAGGCAGACATGCAAACATACATACATTTATATATTGGTAGCTCAAATTTTCGATCCAAACCGATTAAAAAGCTTGCCCTATCTCTAAATACCCTTTATGTAAAATTTCAAATGTTTAGACCAGAAATTGTCTGAGTAAGATTGTAGAAATTGTCTGAGTAAAATTGTAGAGACCGCAGAGGTTGAATTTTTTCAAACTTTGACCCCTTAACATTTATTGTTTCGGGCTTAAATCAAGTTAGATCCATGTCCAAGGAACTAAATTTCAATTGTTTATACCGAAAATTGGTGGAAGAGTTTGGTAGAGTTCTCAAAGGTCAAATCGTTGAACCTTGACCCCTTAACAGCCAAATTTCTGGCCGAAAATAGATTATAAAGATTTTTCCAAATCTCCATACCCTGTATATCAAAGTTATTGTGTAGGGAAATGTACACAGACAGACTTTCACTTTTATAGATATATAGATTATGTACATCTTCATATAATATAAATAATAATAAAAATATAATACAGGGTGACCCCCCAAAAAACGGGCCCCAACTCTAATTAGGCCCTGTGTCCAAATGAAATGAAACTTTGGTCATAACTAGTTTATTATATTCAAAACATCACATCAAAACACTAGGGTCTTTGGCCTTTTTTTCTCCGTTCTCTAGCATATGATCTAGATGGCCTCCATTTACCTCTGTGCATTTCTTGAGGTGCAGCATGAAGTTGTCTTACAGATCGAATTGGTAATGGCTCTCATCTCCTCCCTGATGGCTTCCTTGAGTTCTGTGATGGTTCTGGGTTTCCCCACATAGACTCTGTCCTTAAGATAGTCCCAAAGAAAAAAATCTGGGGGGGGGGGGGTTAGGTCCGGGCTATGGGGCTATGGGGTGCCCACTCAAAATCAGTCTTGAGACTGATCACTCGGTCTTCGAAGTTCTCTTTCAGCCAATCTCAGGACAGGTTTGAGGTGTGAGAACTTGCTCTGTCCTGCTGGAACCAGAACTTACTCATGAGCGATGGGTAGATGGTCTGGAGCCCTCTCTTGAAGGTTTTGAGGACCTCCACATACCGCTCCTTGGTGACTGTCACTGCTGCGCCAGATTCTTCAATGAAGATTGATCCGATGATGCCTCTGGCCGAGATTGCAGCCCACACTATGCACTTAGGAGAGTGCCGGGGCTTGGTGGCTATTCATTGGTTCTGGAGGACCCTCAGAAGACATTTGTCTTGGAGTTCACCTTGGAAGTGGGCTTCATCTGAGGTCCAAAGGAGGTTAAGGAAACTTGGTGTCTTCTCGATCTTCTCGACTGCCATAGCCCTCCTCTGCTTCTTGTCTGAGGCTGTAAGGGTCTGCAGCGTCTGTATTCTGTATGGATAAGCCCCGATATCGTTACCAGCACTCTCCTGCAAGTCTCACAGGACATACTGAGGGACTGACTTCGCTTATGCACAGAGTGTTTCAGACTCTGCTGGAGAGACTCTCTCACTCTTTTGACCAGCTCGGCTGTTTGCTTCTTGAGACGTTCCGAGTGGCTTGGACGGTTTTCTCTGGCAGCGTTGAGGTTTTCCACGGTCTAATACTTCTCGAAGTGGTCCACCTAGTTCTGAATTCTGCTTTTGGATGGAGCCTTTTCACATTCGAACTGACATATGAAACTGGGCTGGGTTTTCTTAAATGAGCCTGTCTTGTAGTAAAATTTAACACAGTGTATTCTTTGTCCCAGCTCCCACTGGTGTCTTGGTGTACTCACGGTCGTTGATTCTGCCATGTCCTCTAAAATAAGGGCAATCGGTAAATAAATAATAGAGATATCACATAAAGTGTACACGGGGCCCGTTTTTTTTTGGTAACACCGTAATGAATTTCAATATGTTTTATTGTTTTTAGTTATTTATTTAAAAGTAGTTACGAAGCATCTCATAAAATAAGAAAATTCTTTCATTTATTTAATCACTGTTTTGAACTTTTGTAGTTTAGCAATGTCTTTTTTTTGTGTAAAACAACATAGTTTGTGTTGTAATATTAAAAATGTGTAGGCATTTATTGTAATATTTGCGAATATTATGTTTTGGTATTTCAACACGTTTGAATGTTATTTCTTTATATGTGTTTATTTAAAAGTAGTTAAGTAAACAGTAAGTAAACTTAACTGCTTTTAAGTAAACGAATAAAATAAAAAAATCTTACATTTATATTAAAATATTGTTTTGAAACATTACTTTAGCCATGGATGTCATTTTTTCTTGAGGAGAAATTATATTTGTTGTAATGTTTGTTATGCTTTTTGTATTTTGTTCATATTTTTTAATGTTTGTTTATGTATAATTAGTTAAATACTGCCGAGGTGATAATTTAATGAGTCTTTCAATCAATCATTTTTCGATTCTCTAATCTAAAAAAATAATACAGACATTCAAGGTAATATCATTTCTTATTTAAGAACGTTTTTACATTTGCTTTAAACAAAGACAAAATATACATCTTTTTTAAGAATGAATAACTTAAATAAATAATAAATAACTAATAAATAAACTTGCCATAAAAATAATTCATACTACATGATTAATAAGCAAAATTTTTTATAATTTTAAATCCATTCTTTAGAAGTAATAATTACTTGCTTGTATCATTTCATTGGAACAACATTGTAGTAATGTTCAAAACACAAAATATTCTACCTACTATGATAATATACAAGTAATTTTAAGAAATAGTTTAATATTTCTTGTAAACACATATGATTGTGTATATGAAATCTGAAAAAGAACAGTGTAGAAATTTTATTTTATTAATGCAATAAGTTGGTTAGGTCATTATCGAAACAGTTCTCCATCTTAACAGTCTTCGTAGTCAGAGAAAATATTTTTAAAAAGGGATTGAATTATATTTTATTGCTTTGAAGAATATGATGGCATGGTTCACAAGAAGAACTGGATATTCAGAATTAAACATTGATTTTGCATGATGAAAGCTCTTTAAAAGAAGCGTTTAAAAGAATGTTATTCAAAAAATTTATTTTTGCAATAAAATCGATGTGACATTTTATAAAGTGTTGAAGTTTCAATTCTATAAATGCTTTCAATTATTTAAATCCCAAAATTTATAATCCAATTCGTTTTAGACTTCTCTTTTTCATTTTTGATTTCAATAAATATTTGATCAATGTCATTACATGTTTGATGTAGAAATGTTTATTACGTTCATGTGAAATTTGACTGTGATTCAGTTTATAAATCAAAGTTAAGTATTTATGCTCTTAAGTCAAAGCTAATCAGAATGTGATTTTGAAGCTATTACACAAAGTCATCAAATAGTAATAAAGATATATCAAATAGCGATATAAACAATTTGCGTTTGCCTTTCACTCATCATGTGTGTATGTTTCTCTCTAACACTCAATATTTATTTCTATAATTATAATAATGATTTAAGTTTATTTCTTTTTATTGAGCAGATATTATATAAATAACGTATAATTGTTACTATCTTGGAATTATATTTTGCTATTTTTGAATTAATATTAAATCTAGAGACAATTGGAAAAAAAAATGTTCTATATCTTGGAAGAGTAGAAGTAAGGATACTTTTTCTATAGTGCAATAATACCTCCTACTTCCTGTCTGTGTCAATACGAAAAATGAAATCTAGAATCTTAAATATTAGTAAAAATATATGCTAGATAATAAAACAAATATATATCTTTACTGTATTACCAAATGCATAAACTACGATAATTATAAGATAACTGGACATTTTAGAGAACAGGTTTCTAATCTGGATGATATATTTATTTTTAATCTGTTGATGTTTTGGAAACGGCGATTATGAAAATATTAATTATTTCCAAATTATATTGCATAGTGGAAATCATTTAATAAAGCAAATAAAAATCTCTAAAACATTTGATCAAATTTATGATTATAAATAGTTCACTTTAAAAAATTCTAGTAAAATGTATTCAGAAGGAATTAAAATTAATAAATAAAACAGTAAACATTGAATATTGGCCATCAATCAATTTCATTCAAGATCAAGGTGGTTCACTTTGGTGAGAATATCTGATATGAGATGCTAAATTTCTAACAATCCATTTTATTTGTCCATATTTTTATTGCAAGTTATCAGATTCTTTGCCTTTCAATTAGAATTTTAACATCAATTCCTTCCTGTTTGATCCATGTTTTTTATGTTAAACTAAGAATTAAAAGCAATCACTTGACTTATTTTTTTGTAAAAGGAAAAAAATTTAAAAAAGACATGGAATTAAGAAATATTTAACAGAATTTGATCTATTGATCAGTTGTATTAATAATGTGAATGCAAAAATGAATTGAAAAGATCTTTTCAAAAAGGCATTAGAAATGAGAAAATAAAAATAATTTCTAAAAGGAAATGAAATGTTAATATGGTTAAATAATATGGTCGATAAGCAAAATAAGAATTTAACAGAAGCATTATTATTTTTATCATAAAGAAATGTATTAAAAAATGAAAAATTTCTAATTTGATTGTAAAAGATCAGTTTCATAGTTTATTTTAAATACTTATTTTGAAAAGGTCTCTTGAGTACGGAACTGTTTGAATTGCTGAATCTCCACTGGAAACTGAAAGAGCTAATGAAAGCCCCACAGCAGAACATTCACAAAATGTCACTAAAGGAAATCGTGTCTGAAGCGTGTGAAGATTACCTGCCCAGATCCAAGTTTGTTCGTTTGCATTTTGTTCTGCAACATTTCCTCAACTTTGCTAACACCTCAGTCATGTAAGCATTCACATTCTTAAAACCTTTTTTTCTTTCTAAATTGGATTCGAGTTACAGATTTATTACACTTGATTAGAAATTGATTACAGTACAAATAAACAGAACAAGCCAAAAACTATATGGTGTCCCGACTGATTTTAGCTATTTTCCCCATTTAAACCCCTGACCTGATGTAAAACATCAGGTTAAAACAGCCAAATGACACCGTTTCATGACAAACAATGCATTAATTTGAATTCGGTACCATTCAAAACCCTTATTTAGACGCAAGTATGAATTTTTTGGAGAAAAATAAAAATTAGCTCAAAAAGGGGTGGTTTTTACCCCTAAAACACTCTGGGGCTCCACCCCCACAATTTTCTGAGGGTAAAATATTACGTTTCCAGATGTATATAGTCTTGCTTTGGGGTAATTTTCAGCAAAATCTAAGTGTTGGAAAAAATTCTATTGTGAGAACACCTACCAAGATGAGAGCGATAGTCCAAACAATCAAAATTAATACCAATCCTCATCTTAAAAAATTCAAAAACAATTTATTTAACCAGAATGCATCAAATTCATAGAAATTTTGTTCAAATGAAAAAGAAATAAATTATAAAACTTTAGAACACCAAGTAATGCTGATAATTTTTGTTATTAAATGAAAAATAGTGGTTAATTTGCCGGATTGCCATGTTAATTGCTACTTCAGTCACATAAATTCTTTAGAGTGAAATGATTTTGGCATTTCTTCCAAACAAATTATCTCTACTTAAACCATGTTTGTAATAATAATAAAAATGATAACTTAAAAAAAAAAAAGTTATAGCGGCTATAGCACTTATATATGATATGGACCGAGATACACAGTTGCCAGACTATGATCATTTTTCAAGGCCAAATGTTTAAGAAAAAAAAAGCCCAATTCAAAAAAGAAGCCACACTTTTTGCAGTAAACAGGCAATTGGTGTTTCTATATGATTTGAGCGAACAAAATATTGAATTTTATGTAAAACAAATGGTGCCTATGTAATTTTCATGACGAAAATTCTAACATATCCAAAAATGACAAAGAATGAGGAGATAGAAAATGAATTATTAATAAAAAAAAAAGAAATTTGTGAAATTGGTGTTTATGAGCGAAATGTGACAAAAATAACATGTACTTTTGCATTTAACGATTTGTGCTGAAATAATAACGTTAATATTTAGAAACTTATCATTTAACATGGGGAGGGTAGGGTGTTTTGTAACTATTCTGTACTTTCACCTAACAATTTAATAAAAATGATATCATAAAACTTGAATTAATTTGTAAATACTATTTACTATTATTATACTATTTCAGGTCGTTAAATGCAAAAGCACAAGATAGCATTTATTTTATCAAAATAAAATTGTAAAAACATTTATTGTATCAAAATATTAGGCACTTAAATTCTATTTTTCTCTTACGATGACTTCTTTTTGTTAAATTGTTTGAAAAAGAATCCAATGATGCTTCAATTTAAAAAAATGTTTTAAAATTGTTTAAAAAAATCCGATGTTGCTTTAATTTTTATTAAAATTCTATTTCCATTAAATTGTTTGAAAAAAGAATCCAATGTTCCTATTTAATCGCCTCATTGCAAGGGCAGAGTTGGTTTTTAATGCGGGGAAAGGAACAAAAATAAAAATTGCCTCAGTCTAGAAGGATTTCTTCTCCACTGACTGAGGGCCGAAAAGAGGATGTGTAGTATCAGAACAGATACTACACTTTACTCCTAGCCAAAAGGACAAGTAATGTTGCTTTAATTGAAAAAATGTATTTCTTCAATAAATGTTTTTACAATTATATTTTGATACATTTTTATACAATAACTTTTGGTTTTCAAGTATTTTAGTGTTATTTATTTTGTTTTTATTTTGTGTGTTATTTGACCAAGAAGAAATTATGTTTTATTAAATTTAAATGAGAAAAAAATTCAATGACTTTTTTGGTAAATGTAAAGTTTAAGCATGATGCTCTTTTTTAACGTTGTTATTTAGAAACCTATTATTTAACATGGGAGGGGGTGTTTTGAAGCTATTCCCAGAAAAAATTGGAGTTATCGCCCCTAACAATGGTGTCGTCTGTGTAAGACATAAGTGCTAAAAACAAATTTTCGTTCAAATTCAACATAGAAAAATATTCTTCTAGATTGAGGTCATTTTTATTTTTGTTCTTATCCAGAGTGCCCTTTATTAGGGAGCTAGATTTCCCCCACATTAATAACCGATCTTGTGCCTTATTCTGCCCTCGTGAGGAGACAAGTAAATAGAAACAATATAAAAAATATAAAAAAAAACTTAACAATCAAAGAGAAATAATCTAAAACATTTTATCTGACACAGAAAAATATAAGCCAGAATTTTTCATTTTGATTTTTAAAAAAAATCCACATTTTTTGTTTGTTTTACCCCTTTTGACGCAACCAGAATTTTCCCAGGGTCAAATACTGCGTTTTCAGATGAATATCCATGTGGTCTTGTTTTTGAGTAATTTTCAGCAACTCAAATCTTAATTTTGAGTAATTTTCAGCAAAATCTAAAATTCAGAAAATATTTTAACCCCTTTTGACCCCCTGAGGACGCAACCAAAATTTTTATAAAAAATCTGAGAATGTTACATTTTCCCCTTAC
Source organism: Euprymna scolopes (assembly GCF_053919585.1). Lineage (NCBI taxonomy): Eukaryota > Metazoa > Mollusca > Cephalopoda > Sepiida > Sepiolidae > Euprymna > Euprymna scolopes. The sequence goes on along the minus strand of NC_136505.1, from coordinate 80,765,402 downwards.
CTAGTTGTAACTTCATGCAAAATTTCAGAAAAATGTAATGAGTAGTCACTGAGAATTTTTGGAATGAACAGATGAACAGGCATGGATGAATTCTAAGGTCCAAATCCGACTAAGACGGTGGATCACTAAATGCTGATTATTTTGTGGAAAATACAATGAAAGTGAAATTTTTTGAATTTTTACAAAGCTATCTTGGAACTTTGAAAAGTATATTGGCAGATCGAATTTGAACTATGATTCAGATTTATAACATTTTATATTCGTAACATTTTATATTTATAACATTTTATATTCATAACATTTTATATTTATAACATTTTATATTCATAACATTTTATATTTATAAGATTTTATATTCATAATATTTTATATTTATAACATTTTATATTCATAAAATTTTATATTTATAACATTTTATATTCGTAACATTTTACATTTATAACATTTTATATTCATAACATTTTATATTCATAACATTTTATATTTATAACATTTTATATTCATAACATTTTATATTTATAACATTTTATATTCATAACATTTTATATTTATAAGATTTTATATTTATAAGATTTTATATTCATAATATTTTATATTTATAACATTTTATATTCATAACATTTTATATTTATAACATTTTATATTCGTAACATTTTATATTTATAACATTTTATATTCATAACATTTTATATTTATAACATTTTATATTCGTAATATTTTATATTTATAACATTTTATATTCATAACATTTTATATTTATAACATTTTATATTCGTAACATTTTATATTCATAACATTTTATATTCATAACATTTTATATTCATAATATTTTATATTTATAACATTTTATATTCATAACATTTTATATTTATAAAATTTTATATTCGTAACATTTTATATTTATAACATTTTATATTCATAACATTTTATATTTATAACATTTTATATTCGTAACATTTTATATTTATAACATTTTATATTCATAACATTTTATATTTATAACATTTTATATTCATAACATTTTATATTTATAAGATTTTATATTCATAATATTTTATATTTATAACATTTTATATTCATAACATTTTATATTTATAACATTTTATATTTATAACATTTTATATTTATAAGATTTTATATTCATAATATTTTATATTTATAACATTTTATATTTATAACATTTTATATTCATAACATTTTATATTTATAATATTTTATATTTATAAAATTTTATATTCATAACATTTTATATTTACAAAATTTTATATTCATAACATTTTATATTTATAACATTTTATATTTATAAGATTTTATATTCATAATATTTTATATTTATAAAATTTTATATTTATAACATTTTATATTTATAAAATTTTATATTTATAACATTTTATATTTATAACATTTTATATTTATAACATTTTATATTCATAATATTTTATATTTATAACATTTTATATTTATAACATTTTATATTCATAACATTTTATATTTATAATATTTTATATTTATAAAATTTTATATTCATAACATTTTATATTTATAAAATTTTATATTCATAATATTTTATATTCATAACATTTTATATTTATAAGATTTTATATTCATAATATTTTATATTTATAACATTTTATATTTATAACATTTTATATTCATAACATTTTATATTTATAACATTTTATATTTATAACATTTTATATTCATAACATTTTATATTTATAACATTTTAAATTCATAACATTTTATATTTATAATATTTTATATTTATAAAATTTTATATTCATAACATTTTATATTTATAAAATTTTATATTTATAAAATTTTATATTCATAACATTTTATATTTATAAGATTTTATATTCATAATATTTTATATTTATAACATTTTATATTTATAACATTTTATATTCATAACATTTTATATTCATAACATTTTATATTTATAACATTTTATATTCATAACATTTTATATTTATAACATTTTAAATTCATAACATTTTATATTTATAACATTTTATATTCATAACATTTTATATTTATAAAATTTTATATTCGTAACATTTTATATTTATAACATTTTATATTTATAACATTTTATATTTATAACATTTTATATTCATAACATTTTATATTTATAAAATTTTATATTCATAACATTTTATATTTATAACATTTTATATTCATAACATTTTATATTTATAAAATTTTATATTCATAACATTTTATATTTATAACATTTTATATTTATAACATTTTATATTCATAACATTTTATATTTATAAAATTTTATATTCATAACATTTTATATTCATAACATTTTATATTCATAACATTTTATATTTATAATATTTTATATTTATAAAATTTTATATTCATAATATTTTATATTTATAACATTTTATATTCATAACATTTTATATTCATAATATTTTATATTCATAAAATTTTATATTCATAATATTTTATATTCGTAACATTTTATATTTATAACATTTTATATTCGTAACATTTTATATTTATAACATTTTATATTCATAACATTTTATATTTATAACATTTTATATTCATAACAGTTTATATTTATAAGATTTTATATTCATAATATTTTATATTTATAACATTTTATATTTATAACATTTTATATTCATAACATTTTATATTCATAACATTTTATATATATAACATTTTATATTCATAACATTTTATATTTATAACATTTTATATTCATAACATTTTATATTTATAATATTTTATATTTATAAAATTTTATATTCATAACATTTTATATTCATAATATTTTATATTTATAACATTTTATATTCATAACATTTTATATTCATAACATTTTATATTCATAAAATTTTATATTCATAAAATTTTATATTTATAACATTTTATATTTATAACATTTTATATTTATAACATTTTATATTCATAACATTTTATATTCATAATATTTTATATTCATAAAATTTTATATTTATAACATTTTATATTTATAACATTTTATATTTATAACATTTTATATTTATAACATTTTATATTTATAACATTTTATATTTATAAGATTTTATATTCATAACATTTTATATTTATAACATTTTATATTTATAACATTTTATATTTATAACATTTTATATTCATAACATTTTATATTTATAACATTTTATATTTATAACATTTTATATTTATAACATTTTATATTCATAACATTTTATATTCATAATATTTTATATTCATAACATTTTATATTCATAACATTTTATATTTATAACATTTTATATTTATAACATTTTATATTTATAACATTTTATATTCATAACATTTTATATTCATAACATTTTATATTTATAACATTTTATATTCATAACATTTTATATTCATAATATTTTATAAATATAAAATTTTATATTCATAAAATTTTATATTTATAACATTTTATATTTATAACATTTTATATTCATAACATTTTATATTCATAACATTTTATATTTATAACATTTTATATTCATAACATTTTATATTCATAACATTTTATATTTATAACATTTTATATTCATAACATTTTATATTCATAACATTTTATATTTATAACATTTTATATTTATAACATTTTATATTCATAACATTTTATATTTATAACATTTTATATTTATAAAATTTTATATTCATAACATTTTATATTCATAATATTTTATATTCATAACATTTTATATTTATAAAATTTTATATTCATAACATTTTATATTTATAACATTTTATATTCATAACATTTTATATTCATAACATTTTATATTTATAACATTTTATATTTATAACATTTTATATTCATAACATTTTATATTTATAAAATTTTATATTCATAACATTTTATATTCATAATATTTTATATTCATAACATTTTATATTTATAAAATTTTATATTCATAACATTTTATATTTATAACATTTTATATTCACAACATTTCATAATCACAACATTCTATATTCACAACATTTTATATTCATAACATTTTATATTCACATTTTATATTCATAACATTTCATATTCACAACATTTCATATTCACAACATTTTATATTCACAACATTTCATATTCACAACATTTCATATTCACAAAATTTTATATTCATATTCATAAAATTTTATATTCATAAAATTTTATATTCATAAAATTTTATATTTATAACATTTTATATTTATAACATTTTATATTTATAACATTTTATATTTATAACATTTTATATTCACAACATTTCATATTCACAACATTTCATATTCACAACATTTTATATTCATAACATTTTATATTCATAACATTTTATATTCATAACATTTCATATTCACAACATTTCATATTTACAACATTTTATATTCACAACATTTCATATTCACAACATTTCATATTCACAAAATTTTATATTCATAACATTTTATATTCACAACATTTTATATTCATAACATTTTATATTCACAACATTATATTTTATATTCACATTTTATATTCACAACATTTTATATTAACGACATTTTATATTCATAACATTTTATATTCACAACATTTCATATTCACAACATTTCATATTCACAACATTTCATATTCACAACATTTCATATTCACAACATTTTATATTCATAACATTTTATATTCACATTTTATATTCATAACATTTCATATTCACAACATTTCATATTCACAACATTTTATATTCACAACATTTCATATTCACAACATTTCATATTCACAAAATTTTATATTAACAACATTTTATATTCATAACATTTTATATTCACAACATTTTATATTCATAACATTTTATATTCACAACATTTCATATTTATAACATTTTATATTTATAACATTTTATATTCACAACATTTTATATTTATAACATTTTATATTCACAACATTTTATATTTATAACATTTTATATTCACAACATTTTATATTCACAACATTTTATATTCATAACATTTTATATTCACAACATTTTATATTCATAACATTTTATATTCACAACATTTTATATTTACAGCATTTCAACTAATTTAAACTCTAACCTTCTTCTGGTGAAACCTTGTGAATATAACAGCTAAGATGAAAATATTAATCCAAATACGAGGGATGGGCAATAAGTAATGCCCCTGACCCACTTTCCATAGCAGTAGAGCAACGAAACTTGGCACAGTTATTAGTCTTTCTCTACATAGGAACCACCCAGAGTTATGCATTTCTCCCATCGTTTGATGCAGCTCTGGAGACCGTTTTTGTAGAACACCCCAGATTGGTCCTCCAACCACGACGTGACTTCTGAAATCAAGGCTGCGTCATCTGGGAAACGTTTTCCTTTCAAAAACAGCTTCTTGGCTAGGAAGAGGTAAAAGTCAGAGGGTGCAAGGTCAGGAGAGTAGGGAGGATGGGAGAGGATTTCATAACCACACGCCCATGCTTCTGATCTGGTGACATGCGAGTTGTGGACTGGAGCGTTGTCCTGCAGGAGGAGGGTGCCTTTGCTGATCTTGCCTCACCTCTTGATTTTGATAGCTTCCCTTAATTTCCTCAGAAGTGAAGCATAATAGGCTCCTGTAATTGTGGTACCCTTTGCCAGGAAATCTGTCATCACTACTCCGTCCTGGTCCCAGAAGACTGTGAGCATGATCTTGCCAGCGGAGGGATGCACCCTTGCCTTCTTTGGAGGTGGTGAGTTCAAGTGCTTCCACTGCATTGACGGGGCTTTGATCTCTGGATCATAGTGATGGACCCAGGTTTCATCCTGTGTAATCAGTCTTTTGAAAAACTTTGATTCATCTTCTTGTCACATCTCCAAATTCATCTTCGAGCACTCGGCACATTCTCGCTTCTGGAATGGTGTGAGCAACCTGGGAATCCAAAATGGCAGCCTCAACTTGACGGACAGATGCCTCATCAATGACAGAAGGGGGGCGATCATGTCTGGGAGCTGTTTCCACAGACTTCTGGCCATGTTTGAATTCACGATGTTAGCGTTTTACAAGGGCATATGATGGGGCATTATCACCATAAGTTTCTTTCATTTCATCAAAAGTCTCCTGTGGTGTGCATCCTTTCAAATACAAAAACCGGATCACTGCTCGACATTCAACAGGCTCCATTTCACACCTGACTCAGTTCAAACACCTGTAAAACAGAAACTAGTTCAGCACTGCAATTTGCCACATAACCCGTATTATTGCACATGCAAAATTTCAGCTAGATCAGACAACTGGAAGTGGGCCAGGGACATTACTTATTGCATGCCCCTCGTAATCAATTCTCATCTCGAAAATTCTAAAATAATTTGAATGATCTGTCAAAATGATTATTATTCTATTGTCACTACCTACCTATATAAGTATATGAAATGTTTTAACTGTTGAATGTCCACTGTTTAAGCAATAACTATATGAATAATGTTATTATGTAATAAGTTAGTAAAGTATAATCCCTCTATAACTATATGAATAAGCATGTAATAAGTTAGTATAATCCCTCTATAACTATATGAATAAGTATGTAATAAGTTAGTAAAGTATAATCCCTCTATAACTATATGAATAAGCATGTAATAAGTTAGTATAATCCCTCTATAACTATATGAATAAGCATGTAATAAGTTAGTATAATCCCTCTATAACTATATGAATAAGTATGTAATAAGTTAGTAAAGTATAATCCCTCCTTTGCCTTAGACAGTCTCCCTTTTTAGTATGAGTTTATTCCATGAAAAGATGTTGCTTTATCATTTTGTTCTTTTTTCATTTTAGGTCTAACATAATAATCACTCACAAACTGACGAAAGCGGCCATAAAGAAAAGATATCTTACATCCACCAGCATCAATTATTACCACAGACTGTTGGCAGGTAGTCATTTTATTGCCTATTTTTGAATTGCTGTGAATTCATTCATTCATTAAACATATATGACACATGAATTTAAAAATCTTTACATCATTCGAATTGAGGATAAAACTTGATCAGTGATTCTAAAAACAGATTAAATTTTCATTAAATTTTATTTGTTATGTATGCTTGTATATATTTTGTGTATATATATATATATATATATATATATATATATATATATATATATATATATTATTTATGTATGCTTATATGGAACTGAAGGACAGCACCTGATGGAGATAAGAATACAGAGGCATTTTTACAGGGACTCGCTCCCACCATTACTTTTTATCATAATCAGTCAACAAGATACTGAGGAGATGTAATGCCAAATGTCAAAAATAATCCTTAACCCATGTATATGGATGATCTTAAACTATTGACATAACAAAAAGAAACTAGAAATATGAATAAACACAATTAGAATCTTTAGACATAGGAATGTAAAGAGTGCTTATGAAGAACCAGAAAACCATGAAGGATGATATTTGTTATCTCCCTTGTCTTGTTCTATACCCGTGTCTTGTTCTATACCTTTGTGATGTTTTTAAAGTGATCTCCCTTACTTGTTGTTGTTTGTTATTCGTTGTGAAAACCAAGATGACAGTTTGGACACACGTACATGTACAAAATTTCTCTTTTTGCAAACATTTTTGAATCTTGCTTCACTGTTCTCTATATTATTTATTTTGGCACTGCTTTCTCTAGATTTTCACAGTTCTTTAATCACATCGTCCATACAAAACTTACCAGCACTTTTCCGCCTTCTTTCCTTTTGATGCATGGTCTGTCGTTACTCATTAGATAAGTTCAATCATGTATACATGTTCGTGTGTCCAAACTGTCATCTTGGTTTTCACAACTAAACAACAAACATACAACAAGAAGCAGGGGTAGAACTTTTGCTGAACCTTTGCATAATTGTACCATTTTTTTCTACGTCCTGGTCCATTTTAGGCCGGTATGTATACCCTCTCATTAGAGCTTTCATTCTGGAGATTCCAGGATGGCCCATATGAAATTCTTTCAGAATTTTCATTTGTAACTCTTGCAGTATTACCACTCTATCTGCATACATTAGAGTTTCGTCACATATTGAAAATGGAAACACTTTTAATCTTTTTTTCTTCTTTTCGTTTTGCCACACTTTTTTTTTATCTTGTTAATATATTCAACCATTTTTGCTGCTTTTTCATTTCTTCGAGTTCTCTAACAATACTTATCAGTATGTGTGTTAGTTCATTTTCTTCATTTAGTGCTGCTATAACCATTTCTTCGAGCAATTCCGTTTTACTTGGAATCAATCTGGACATGTGCAATTTAGATGGTAAGTGTTGCATTTTAAAATTGTAGTTGAGCAAAATAATGCTCCATTGCTGCAATCTGTTTGCGGTATGAGGAGGAACACCTTTTTTATTTTAACCAAATATCGACAGTGATGGTTATGCATGTTTGGGATATAAGGTTTATAGTGGTTCACTAGACCCAAGAATGACTGTAATTTAAGTACATTGTCCGGTCTAGGCATGTCTCTAATTGCTTCTGTCCTATTTGGGTTAGGTCTTCTACCTTTCCAATCAATTATTTGTCCCAAATATTCAATTTTGTCCGTACCAAATTCACATTTTTTGAGAGCCACTTTGAATCCGTAGTTTGCTATTCCCTCCAATACCTCGCGAGTATGGATTTTCTGTTCATCAACATTCTTAATTCTTATTATAATGTCATCTAAGTAAGCCATTGCAAAATCTAGGCCTGTTAACATGGTATTCATAATTTTTTGGAATAAATTTGGGGTTACTTTCAACCCCAAAGCCAACCGTTTTCGGGCAAATAATCCTTTATGGGTATTTATTGTCATGTATTTTGAACAATCTTCCTGGACTTTGACCTGCAAATATGCCTCTGATAAATCAATTTTTGAGAAAATTTTCCCCCCATTCAACTTAGGGTGTAGGGAGTGGATAGTTATGATCTTTTAAGCAATCATTTAGTCCATTTGAGAAATCTGCACATACTCTGATCTTTTTATTTTTATTTTTTACATATACTGTGGATGATGCCCACTTAGAGTAGTTCATTTTTTTATTACTCTATTTTAGTCGAGTCTCTTTAGTTCTTCATCTATTGTTTCAGTGAAGAGAATGGAACCTTCCTTTTAGGTTTGAACACCGGTTTAGATTTGTCCTTCAGTTCAAATTTCACTTCAACCTTAGTGCAACAACCCAGTTCCTCAGAAAATACATTTTTAAAATCCTTTTTTAAATCCTTAATAAATTTTTCTGGCAGTTTGGAATTTTCTATCTCTGCCACACTTACTTTTCTACAAAACGAGTTCATGGGTTTCTCCCATAAATTGAAGAGTATCATCAAATTGATACCAAATAAATTATAATTTTTTTCCTGGTATGACATAAATTTTGGTTTTTACTGTATTTTCATTCAGTGTCACATTTGTATAAAATTCACCTTTGAACTTTAGCCTATTCCCAGAAACACCTCTGGCAATTTTTTCCGTATTTTGTAACTTTGGATATCCAATTTTCTTCCAAGTTACTTCATCAATTAAGGATATATCACTGCCAGTATCCAGAAGGCAGTTTACTTTCCAGCAATTAATTTTGACATCAATATATTTTGTTTTTTTACAATTCATGGGCACTTTTTTTTAGATGCGATTGTATTTATTCTTTCAGGCTTACGGTTTTTTTCTTTTTGCATACCGTTGATTTGTGACCGTTATGTCCGCACTCATAACATATTTTATTTTTAAAGTAACATTCTTTTGTGAAGTGATTTTTTCCTCCATTTTCTACAGTATTTTATTTTTCATAGTCAACACATTGTTTTACTCTTTGTACTTTCGCAATATTTTTTCTTCAATACTTGCATTGTCCTGTTTTAACTTCAACAGCTTTTGGCACTCTTCTGTAACTTTTTGTAAAGTTATCTCAGTGTCTAGATTCATGATTGATAATATCCTTGAACGAATCTCTTTATCTGTAGCGACTGTTAAACCCTGAACGAATATTAAACATTCAAACATGTCTTCTTTGAGGTTTTTTATCCTGAATAATTCACATTGGGCATTTACTTTTCCTGTGTAAGCAATAAAATCCACATTCTCTTGTTTTACAATATTTAGATACTTATGACGCATATAAAATAAACTGTCTCACTCCCTGAAAATTCTTGATAATATATCTATCATTTCTTTAAAAGAAATATGTAGTGAAAATTGAGTGTGACTGCAGTCACGGAGGTGGGCTGCATGTGCGAACTTGAAACCCGAGTGATGGAGAGACAAGAAGGCGACGAATCAGCAGGTTCGATTACATCAATGAGATAATATAAGGCCGGGAGATGTTTGAGAGAGTCGAGCCGTTGAGTTCTCGAGAACCGGATGGAACCTGGTTAGAGCGGAGAGTGTCGCTGAGAATCGAGTCCAGGTTTTTTTTTTTTTTTAGATTAGAAGCTATTTCGGTGTTAAATATGGAACCAATGCGGCCGAGATAAAATGGGAAATTTTAAATAATTCGCGTCGAACCTGGAAAATTAAAAGTTGCGTTGAAAATTGAAAAGCCTTGTCAAAGAGAGAATTGAATGAGTCGTATCAAACTGCGAAGGTTGAAGATATGAAGTGAGTCAGACATTTTTTGTCTTTTTGTTTGTTAATCGCAGTGAGATTCGTTGTATTTCTTTAACTATCGTCGTCAAAGGAACGTGTTGGAATGCAGTTCGGTTTACTTTTTTGTATTAATGTCGTCGTTTTTAAACGTAGAATTTGGAATGAAATTCGCTTATATTTGTTGAAAAAAAGTCGTCGCTGTTAACAGAACTTTATGGGAACATGATGAGAATTAGCAGCGAACCGGATGTTAACGCATCCACCATGAGAGACAAAATGAAAAATCGTCTTTTGCACATGGCTACACGCATCGTTTCCGCTTGGAACAAAAAAATAAGATAACCACAAAATAATTATCGACCAATGGCAGAGCTCCACGCCTAAAATAAACACCTCAAATATCACAGTCGCTGGGAGCCGGTTTGCCACTATAAAATGAGGGAACCAAAACGTGAGAAAGTAGAGATTCGCCCTGCTGCGTCAGTGAACGCACGGACAGATTTTCCCACCCGACCTAAAGAGATGAAGAAGAAAACGAAATAAGGCACTAGTGAACTGAAGCCGACTACGCTCTCATGTTATGGGCCAAACGCCTTCAATTCTAAACAATGCCTAATTCACACAAACCAAAGAAGAGAGGAGGAGAAAGAAGACGAAGACGCCGGGCTGCTAGCGCTGATGAAAGAAGAGACTCACTTTCCAGTTACAAGCCAGGACACGCATCACCGACAGCAGGATAACCGGCCTACCCTAACCCTCTCCATCGTCGAAAAGATAAGTTACATTTTACGAACATTCATTCCTTGTCAATTCATACATACCTTCAAACATTTTACGAACATTCATTCATTGTCAATTCATACACATCTTCAAACATTTTACGAACATTCATTCATTGTCAATTCATACATACCTACAAACATTTTACGAACATTCATCTCCTTTGTTAAATCACATTCCATCCCACGAACACTTTGCCTCTCCTAATACAAGTTGTTAGTAGTAAATAAAATCGGTTCTCAACCTCCAATATGCATCTGTCTTTTTATAAAAACACAGGCCATAACTTAAAATGCGATTTGGACGACTTGTGCAGTAAATTTGTTTTTCAACGAGGAATTTAAAATGAAGTCCTGTTGTGTTAAAAAGAAAAGTTGTCGTTTTTAAACGACTTTCATTTTTGATGAAAGTGCAATTCGTGTCGAATTTTATTGCGTTTGAAAAAAGTCGTCGCTGTTAAAAGAACTTGAAATGCGATTCGGATAACTTGTATGTACAGAAGTCCTATTTCAATGCAGAATTTAAAATGAAATTCTGTTGTGCTAACAAGGAAGAAGGGTGTCGTTTTTAAGCGATGGATTTATTTTATATTCGAGTCTGGGTTTCTTTGGGAGAATAAAATTTGTATGCTTGGTATTTTCCTGATTACCAAGTTTTTGTAACAGCAGAATAATTTCTTCCTCGTCAGACCACGCCACGACTGACATCTTTTAGAAAAAATATTTTCATGTCATCTAAAATATACTGGAAAAGTCAAACCATTTGTTGGTTAATACAAAAATTCTGATAGAGAGTTTGCAATTCCTTCACGTATAAACCGACACTCTTTTTTTTTACTCATTAATATAGTTTGTAATGATTCATTTTGTTTTAATTGTTGTTCTTGTAAATATTCCATTTGCTTTTATTGCGTTTGCAGGGCCAACTGCATGGTTTTTGTGAGTTCAGTTATTTGCTCCATATTAAACTTTTAAGCACAGAATAAAACAACCAAAAAATTAATTGTACAAAAAAAGGTGCTAAATAAATTCAATGAATTTGTTTAGAAAAATTTGGAGAAGAAAATACAACTACACAAAACCGATTGCCTACGCACACACACACACACACACACACACACACACACACACACACACACACACACAGCATTATGTTCCTTTTTTGCAGTCTTATTTATTCTTATTTATTTTTTCTAATTAAAAGAAAATAAATTGAAATGGATTAGCAATAGAACAATATTTTTATTTCCCTTTTTTCAGTATGAAACTAAACAGACTGAATTACGTTTTTTTTTTCTTTTGACAAAAAAATTTACTTTTTGTGTGTCTTAGTTTTGTTGTCCTTTTAAAATTTTCTTTGGTTCAATTATTTTATCAGATAAATTTTAGAACTTATTTCATCTTTCGTTCAGATTCAATGTTTTTTTTCTTCGACCATGTGCATTCCTGAATCTAGTTTCACTAATTTATCCTTTTGAGTTTTTCTTAGAAAGAATTTTTTTTTCTCCAAAATATTATATGCTCATCTTTCGTCGCCAAATGATATGTCTTTCTTTAGATAATCATGACACAAAGACATTCACTTAGGGTTAATAGAAAGGTTTATTTACAAAGGGGATACAAAGCGAGAGCCTGTCTCTCTCGGTGTCTTGAAACTTTCTGATTCTCGGAGGAGTATATCTACATTGCCTGTATATTATTGTATGGAGGGGTGCTAGGTCATTCTATTATAACAAAAACCTAGGTGAACAAGACCCAGGAAAACTAGTGGGACTCGCGGAAATTTCATTATTGCTTTCTTCATTTATTTGTGATCTTCGCTGTTAACGATTTTCTCATGAGAGAAGTACATGCACGGATTCATTATTCTTCATACCAGTTGAATACATTGCCTCTTTTTTCTTCTGTAAAAAATTATTTCAGCTAAATATTCTTTAAATAAAATTAATATATTATTGAAAGTTGTAGCAATTTGATCTTTTTTTAAAACAATAAATTCTATCTTTCCTTACAGTAAAAATAATTATTCTAAAGAATATTTAGTTGACAATTATTTTTAGATAAAACGAATGACAGCGTTAAAAATTTATTAAAAATTGTAACAATTAAATGTGTCTTAAAATTACATCAAAATAAAGAATGCAAGTAATCGTTTAAATCTGATTAAATCAATGGGCAACAAAATTCGAGTTGAGAACAATTCATTTTAAAACGGCTAAAGTCTAAACTTTTTACTTTAGTGACACCATTTCATTTTCAATTATCTTTGCATTTAATCATTGGGGATCAGATGATCTCATTTTGATATTGCACAAGTCCATAACTCCATCCTTTTCACAGAATATTAAACCAAGATAGGCATCAAGACAGTTCCTCACCCTCCTATAGTCCCTGTGACTTTTGGTTATTCCCTAAGCACAAGGAAGACCTTAGCGGCTGCCATTATAAGACAATTGAGGAGATGAAAGGGGCTGCGATGAGGGTCATTTGCACGTTCACACAGGAAGACATCATGGGGCCTTTCAGAAGTTGATGGAACAGTACAACAAGTGCAACGAAGCCAGAGGAGATTACTTCGAAATGGGACGAGAGTTTCATGTTTGTACTATCAATAAAAGTGCTCATTCGAAAAATCTATGGAAACTTGTTTAAGACACCTCATTGATCTTCATATATATATATATATATATATATATATATATTGATCTTCATATTTATATATATATATATATATTGATCTTCATATTTATATATATATATATATTAATCTTCATATTTATATATATACATATATATTGATCTTCATATTTATATATATACATATATATTGATCTTCAAATATATATATACATATATATATATATATATATTGATCTCCATATATTGATTTTCATATATATATATATATATATATATATATATATATTGATCTTCTTTAGTTTTTTTTTTCTGTATAAAATAAACGAGTGTTCATTTTTTTTAAGAGAGAGATATATTTCAGAGATATACACTCCTTTTCAATTTGCATATATGGATATATATTTTTTCCTCTTATTCTTCGGCATGGTGTTGAATAATATAAAGTGTTCAATGTAACACATATCTTATTTAATTTTCAAATTTCACTCAACGCCTTTTATGGATAACCTACCCAGATTTATATATATATATATAGGGCTTGATAAGGATACCTTAAACGGGCCTTATTATCGGGCTTGAAACCGACGGTACCAATGATCTGTCTCAACTAACAACTTTCTGTACACAATATATATATATATATATATATATATATATATATATATATATATATATATATATAAATATAACACGGAAATTACATAATTGTCGATGCAATAATTTATTTCAACCTTATGGAATTTTCAAGCATCTAAGCTAGACAATTACATTTTTGATACTGAAATAAAGAAAGAAAAGGAATCGGGCCCCGACCGTCAAAAACCAGAGGGGTTAAAAGTATATATTTACCGAAACTAAATACGTCCTATGGAATTGGGGACGACTAATAATGGAATTTTTCTGCATCTTAATCAATTAGGAAGTGAAATATTAGTGAGCAAAATAACAACGACCGCTATAATCACCAATAAAATTAATTACATAAAAATACATAAAATATTAACTACATAAGAATCAATTTTTTTTAATTCATAGTAATATATTACAAATACAATATAGAAAATTTAAACGTATTATAAGATAATATTTATTTCAAAATAATTTTAACATGAAAACATACAGATAGTTTTAAAACTTTGTATATAACTTTTTTTATATATCTTTTAATAGACTTATTTTCCATAACTAAATTAACTCCATGACGCGCGTATAATCTTCATTTTCTATCCTTTCCTTTCTCTTTCTATGAGAGTCTAGACTAAATTAAACCATATGACAGGCAGCGGATGGTCACTCTCTTCTCTTCCTTCTTCTTTCTTCTTCTCTTTCCCTTCTCTTCTTTTTCCCTTCTCTTCCTTCTTCTTTCTTCTTCTCTTTCCCTTACGCGCAGCCGATTGTCAGTTTATTCCCTCTTCTTCCTAGGTTAGTAAACGCGTGTCAAGTCATTTACGGGTAAGAACGTGCATATTTAGGTTTGTGTGTGTGCGCGCGCGCGCGCGTGTGTGTCTGTTGTTACGTCGGGTTACCGGACAGTCGTTTAAGTGTCATAATGTTCTTGTTGTTTCTAAAAAAAATCCCTCCCATACTAACTTAATTCCCACCCTCTCTATAAAATGTATTAAGTGGATTGCTACTACCACCCTCTCTGGTTTTTGACGGTCGGGGCCCGATTCTTTTTCTTTCTTTATTTCAGTATCGAAAATGTAATTGTCTAGCTTAGATGCTTTAAAATACCATAAGGTTGAAATAAATTATTGCATCGATAATTATGTAATTTCCTTGTCATATTTTTATGTTATTGCTCTGTTTACCACATTGAGCTCTAATACTCGAATTTCCTCCTGGAATTATTCCATTATAACATTATATATATATATATATATATATATCTTCATATATATATATATATATCTTCATATATATATATATAGATCTTCATATATATATATATATATATAGATCTTCATATATATATATATATATAGATCTTCATATATATATATATATATATATATAGATCTTTCTATATATATATATAGATCTTTCTATATATATATATGGATCATTCTATACACATATATATATATATATAGATCTTCATATATATATATATATATAGATCTTCATATATATATATATATATATATATATATATATATATATAGATCTTAATATATATATAAATATAGATCTTCATATATATATATATAGATCTTCATATATATATAAATATAGATCTTCATATATATATAAATATAGATCTTCATATATAAATATAGATCTTCATATATATATATATACATCTTCATATATATATATATAGAGATCTTCATATATATATATATATATATATATAGATCTTCATATATATATATATATATATATATATATATATATATATAGATCTTCATATATATATATAGATCTTCATATATATGTATATATATAGATCTTCATATATATGTATATATATAGATCTTCATATATATATATATATATATATATATATATATAGATCTTCATATATATATATATATATATAGATCTTCATATATATATATATATATAGATCTTCATATATATATATATATATATATAGATCTTCATATATATATATATATATAGATCTTCATATATATATATATATATATATATATATATATATATATATAGATCTTCATATATATATGTATATAGATTTTCATATATATATATATATATAGATCTTCATATATATATATAGATCTTCATATATATATATATATAGATCTTCATATATATATATATATAGATCTTCATATATATATATATAGATCTTCGTATATATATATATATATATATATATATATATATATATAGATATATAGATCTTCGTATATATATAGATCTTCGTATGTATATATATATATATAGATGTTCGTATATATATATATATATATAAAGATTTTCGTATATATATATATATATATATAGGTCTTCGTATATATATATATATATATATATAGATCTTCGTATATATATATATATATCTATATATATAGATCTTCGTATATATATATATATATATATATATATATATATATATATATATATAGATCTTCGTATATATATATAGATCTTCGTATATATATATATATATATATATATATAGATCTTCGTATATATATATATATATATAGATCTTCGTATATATATATAGATCTTCGTATATATATATATATATATATATAGATCTTCGTATATATATATATATATATATATAGATCTTCGTATATATATATAGATCTTCGTATATATATATATATATATATATATATATATATAGAGAGATCTTCGTGTATATATATATATATATCTTCATATATATATATATTGATCTTCGTATATATATATATATATATATATATATATATATATATATAGATCTTTGTATATATATATATATATATATATATATAGATCTTCGTATATGTATATATATATATATATATATATATATATATATATATTTAGATCTTCGTATATGTATATATATATATATATATAGATCTTCGTATATGTATATATATATATATATATAGATCTTCGTATATGTATATATATATATATATATAGATCTTCGTATGTGTATATATATATATATAAAGATCTTCGTATATATATATGTATATATATATATATATATATATATATATATATATATATAGATCTTCGTGTATATATATATATATATAGATCTTCGTATTTTTTTCCAGGCTATTCTCGTTTTTATTATATAATTTTTGTTATGCATTAAAATGTTCCAATTTCTAAAGTTATTTGTAATTGTTAAATGAGTAACTATTTCTTGTTAAATTTCGCGTTATTCGCTGCATAAAAAATGTGTTAAATAAAGAATAATGGGATGTGTCCAACACTTATTTTCCCCACTGTATATATATATATATATATAGTTCTTCATATATATATATATATATATATATATATATATATATATATATATATATATATATATATAGATCTTCATATATATATATATATATATATATATATATATAGATCTTCATATATATATATATATATATAGAGAGAGAGAGATCTTCATATATATATATATATATATAGATCTTCGTATATATATATATATATATCTTCGTATATATATATATGCATATATATATAGATAGATCTTCGTGTATATATATATATATAGATCTTCGTATATATATATAGATCTTCGTATGTATATATATATATATATATATATGTATATAGATCTTCGTATGTATATATATATATAGATCTTCGTGTATATGTATATATATATATAGATCTTCGTATATATATATGTATATATGTAGATCTTCGTATATGTATATATATATATAGATCTTCGTATATGTATATATATATATAAAGATCTTCGTATATATATGTGTGTATATATATATATATATATATATATATAGATAGATAGATCTTCGTATATATATAGATAGATAGATCTTCGTATATATATAGATAGATAGATCTTCGTATATATATATATATATAGATCTTCGTATATATATATATATAGATCTTCGTATATATATATATATATATAGATCTTCGTATATATATATATATATATATATAGATCTTCATACAAATATATATATATATATATCGTCATATAAATATATATATATATAGATCTTCATACATATATATATAGATCTTCATATATATATGTATATATATAGCTCTTCATATATATATATATAGATCTTCATATATATATATATATATATATATAGATCTTCATATGTATTGATTGTGATTGATTGATACAGTGATTGCAGGTGATTAAATGACTTACTGACTAAGTGTTTTTTTTTTTTTTTTAACGAATGATAAAAAGTAATTTTTTGTGTAGTTTCAAATGTTAAAAAAACTTCAAAGACTATATATATATATATATATATATATATATATGAATTACTAACTAGCTCTATCTACGTATTGAGCACTTTTGAAGTAAATACTTAAAGTTTACGCATAAATCCATACTTTTGTATATTAAATTTATGTGAATAAATGAAGTAGTTATATATATATATATATATATATATATATATATATATATATATATATATAGATAGATCTTTATATATATATATATATATAGATCTTCATATATATATATATATATATATATATATATAGATCTTCATATATATATATATATATATATAGATCTTCATATATATATATATATATAGATCTTCATATATATATATATATATATATAGATCTTCATATATATATATATATATATTTAGATCTTCATATATATATATATTTAGATCTTCATATATATATATATATATATATATATATAGATCTTCATATATATATATATATATATATAGATCTTCATATATATATATATATATATATAGATCTTCATATATATATATATATAGATCTTCATATATATATATATATATATAGAGAGAGAGATCTTCATATATATATATAGATCTTCATATATATACATAGATCTTCATATATACATATATATATATATATAGATCTTCATATATACATATATATATATATAGATCTTCGTATATATATATATATATATATATATAGATCTTCATATATACATATATATATAGATCTTCGTATATATATATATATAGATCTTCATATATACATATATATATATAGATCTTCGTATATATATATATATATATATAGATCTTCATGTATACATATATATATATAGATCTTCGTATATATATATATAGATCTTCATATATACATATATATATAGATCTTCATATATATATATATATATAGATCTTCATATATATATATATATATATATATATATATATAGATCTTCATATATATATATATATATATATATATATAGATCTTAATATATATATATATATAGATCTTCATATATATATATATATAGATCTTCATATATATATATAGATCTTTATATATATATATAGATCTTCATATATATATATATAGATCTTCATATATATATATAGATCTTCATATATGTATATATAGATCTTAATATATATATATATAGATGTTCATATATATACATATATATAGATCTTCATATATATATATAGATCTTCATATATATATATATATATAGATCTTCATATATATATATATATAGATCTTCATATATATATATAGATCTTCATATATATATATATATATATATATATATACATATATATATAGATCTTCATATATACATCTATATATATAAAAATGTAAAGTTGGTTCGTTCTAAACAAATAAAACCATGTTTATACGTTACCAATTTATTTGAAATTTTCAGACAACCCATTTTTAGAGTCGAGGTATGTTTTTATGTTATTAAAATAAATTTACCTAATTAAAATTAAAATATTAAATAAAATAAATATATTTATTTAATCGTTTCTACGAATCTGGTCTTTTGATAAAACTGAACCTCCGGTTCGATTCATTTCACAGTCACGAATTGACGAAAGGTCTCATTTTCTGTTAACTCGATAAGTAAAAAAAACAACAAATTTCATTTGTTTATCTTCCAAATTTTTTAATTTACACATCTTTTCTTTATTATATAAGGCCAAAAAAAAAGTTTGTTGCTTTCTTTTGAGTTTTTTTGTTTTTCTATATAAGATTACTCATGCAGAGAGTGATCCGTGCTGAAGTAATGTTATTATTTAAAAAGTCATTCTTAACATGGGGAGGTAAGGATGTTTTGCACCTATTCTGTACTTTAACCTTACAATTGAATAAATAAAAAAAAAACATATCGTAAAACGTTATTTAAACGTGGAAATATGATTTAAAAAATAGCGCGGATCGCTCTCTGCATTAGCACCATTTTTATTTATTGTGGACTATTATTCTCATCTTTATTAGTTGTTGTTTCACGAATTTTCGGCCAACTATTCCTCTGGCCTTCATGAAAAGAAGTCCTTTTATAAATGTTCAGTAACTTTTTCCTTTTATTATTCTTAAAGAGTAAAACTTTTCTTATTCATGAAAGGAGTTAAGCCTACGTAAATAAATAAATGTTTGTACACGTGACAAATTATCAATAAATGGTTTAGTTACTTTTTTAAAAAAATGTTTGTAAAAGTGCGAAAGGCGACGTTGTTGTATACTCCCATGCTTAATTTCTATACTTATAGGTTTTTGGAATTTTTTTTCACTGGATTATTATTGATTGGACACTAATTAAACAGATTATTTAAAAAAAAAATGTAAAAAAGAAATCATTATTTCGACATTTGAAAGTGGTGGGTGCTCACTTTTTAGTTACAACGTTCTGATAAATCAGTCACCCATTTTGTAAGCAATAAAAACGCGGTATATCAAAACCATAGAAAGTAAAAATAATGAATCTCTACCGCATTTGTAAGTCAGAAATATATTTGTTTCTCAAAGGAAAAGAAATAGAGAAAACAGGACTTTTTTTATTGTTTTCATGAAAATAAAGTTTCGAGATTTTTAATTATTTTTTTTTTTTTACTTATTTAGTCAGTTTGTGTTTTTTTTTAATTGTTTTTGTGAAAGGTGAGTTTTTTTTCAAAACTTTTGTTTTTGTTTCTTTTTAATGTTTTTAAAGTATTATAAATTTCACTAACATGCTGGAGAAATGTTTAATAATTTGGTATTTTTTAAGATTAGGTCCACCTCCACAATTTTCCTTTCAATGACGACATTTATAGGTTTCCGAGTATGCTGCACACGCAAATTGCATTGAAATTTTGCGGAAATAAATAGTTGTATTATGCATTGTATTCTTCGGCGGCCATCTTTTTACGTGCACACGCGCCATAAACAAATACACACACGTAAAAAAGATGGCCGCCAAAGATTACAATGCATAATACAACTTTTTATATCTTGATAACTACTTATTTCTGCAAAATTTCGATGCGATTTTCGTATTCAGCATAGTCGAAAATCATTTCAAGTCGTCATTTAAAAGAAAATTGAGGAGGTGGACCTAATCTAAAAATTTACCAATAATTTTTAATCCCGTACGCCTCCCGATACATTGCTTCGTCAACATGCGACCATTTTATATCTCCCGAAGACACTTCCGTATTTAGAAAAAAATAAATAAATAAATAAAAAGTGACCGATTTACCAGAACGTGGTAACTAAAAAGTGAGTATCCCTTTCAAATGTTGAAATGATTTTTTTTTTTTTCAATTTTTTTTCATAATCTGGTTAGTGTTCAATCAATAATAATCCAGTGAAAAAATTTCAAAAAACCTATCGGTATAGAAACTCCACCACGTAAGTAAATAAATAAAAAATGTTACGTGCGCATGCGTTAGCCTTGACTAGGGGGGTACTAAGGGAACGACCATTAAATAATTCTGCGGGTCGCCATGGAACTCAACGCCCAAGGAGTATCAAAATAGTTTTCATGATCTGAAGAAATTTGTTTTTTCCGAAAAGTGGGTGATCACTTTTCCATCTAAATTTAACTTAAAATGAGCACCCACTTTCTGGCCACCTGAGGAAGGGGCATTTATTTTCGTGTTTATTGGCTTAAAGGTTTTTTTGACAAGGCAGTTTGGTACGCGAATGCATATTTAACAGTTTTCGTTTATGCTCACGCATAGTATAAACAAAGGCTACGTCTGTGAAATGGAAAATAGTCCCAGAGTTCAGGGGTTAATACCATGCAAAATAAATCAAACAAAAAGACTTTTTAGCCAAGAAACACACAGAAAGAAAAAAAAATAGCATCCATTTTTTTTCTATCGAATTCATTTGCTGTTTTTATTGAAAACTATTTTCCCCCGGTTTTTTTATATAATTTTCCATTAAGGGCTGTGCGTCTCACGTTCATAAATAACAAAATTTTTTTGTAGATTTTGGTGTGCTAAAAACGAATCTGCAAACCGTTTCCGTCGCAAGAAAATAGTTTTCATGATATGAAGAAATTACTTTTTCGAAAAAGTGGCGATCACTTTTCCATGTAAATTTAACTTAAAATGAGCACCCACTTTCTAGCCACCTGAGAGAGGGGGGATTTTTTCCCATGTTTATTGGCTAAACAGCTTTCGTTTATGCTTACGCATAGCGTTAACGAAGGCTACGGCTGTTAAATAGAAAATAGTCCCAGAGTTCAGGGGTTATTACCATGCAAAAGAAATCAAACAAAAAACTTTTTAGCCAAGAAACAGAAAAATGCCCCTCTCTCAGGTGGCCAGAAAGTGGGTGCTCATTCTAAGTTAAATTTACATTGAAAAGTGATCACCAATTTTTTCGAAAAAGTAATTTCATGAATGTCATGAAAACTTTTTTTTTGCTACGTAAACGGTTTGCAGATTCGTTTTTAGCACACCGAAATCTACAATAAAATATTTTGTTATATATGAACGTGAAACGGGCCTTAAAGTAAAATAATACCGGATTTTTTTGAGCAGATTTGCCGTTTAGTTGTACAAATATCCTCAAACCAGGTAATCACTAAAAGGGATTTTTAAAAGTCGTCACCTGTATCGAGCAAAAGTTTAAAACCACCGATTATATGCCAGCCTACATCATGGTAACATATATTGAGTGAGTTCCTAACAGTATTTTTAGTTTAAACTCATTTTCCCAAAATTTCCCCAAACTTAACGTGTTCGATATAGTCTGCCGCCATTTGTATTTTTCAGATATACCGATAAACATTGAATGTTTTTGAACCGATTATACATTACATAAAAACACTAAAACCTTATCCAGTTAGGTAGAACACTTACTTTTCTTGCCTTTGATGACATTTATTTGTTATATATTTATTTTTTGACAACTTCTTTGTATCTGTGTTTAGTAATATAAACCCTTTTCATTTAATGTAACGTTTAGTCGGCTCGAAAAACAGTGTTTATTGGTGTATTTGAAAGCTACAAATGGTGGTGGACACTGTTGATTACTTTAAGTTAGAGAAAGTGAGTTAAAACTAAAAAAACTATACAAAATACTGTCAGAAACCTATCCATTATGCCAGCCTATGTCATGGTAACATATGTTCGGTGAGTTTCAGACACTGTTTTGTATAGTTTTTAGTTTTCAACTTACTTTCCCAAACTTAACATATTCAACAAAATTCGCGACCATTTCTGTTTTTTGAGCCAATTAAACATTTTACATTACATAAAAACACTAAACAATTATCCAATTAGGTAGAAACGTAAATTACCTTACCTTTGCTTTCATTTATTTGTTTTTGGACGACTGTTTCGAATCTGTGTATAGTAAGCCCCTCCCCCCACCATTAACCAAATATTAATTACTAAATCACATTTTTTAAAACAACAAAAAAAAAAAAGCATTTAGCGTTTCAACATTTTTGCTACGTTCGGCTTCATCCACTGATTGTTGGTCAAGTCCAAAACATGAATGATTGACAGAAACTCTCGAGGATCCAGCTCACATTCTGCAAGAGTACCATTTTTTTCAGTTTCGCCTTCTTTTTCACTTTTTGCAGTGGATTGCTGTACTAATATAAGAAACATGCATTTTCTCTTTTATTAAATTTTTCCATTACACCTAATTGAGCCACTGCAACGCGTGGCAGGGTACAGCTAGTATATATATATATATAGATCTTCATATACATATATATATATATATATAGAGAGAGAGAGAGAGAGATCTTCATATATATATAGAGAGAGAGAGATCTTCATATATATATATATATATATATATAGATCTTCATATATATATATATATATATATATAGATCTTCATATATATATAGATCTTCATATATATATATATATATAGATCTTCATATATATATATATATATATATATATCTTCATATATATATAGATATATATAGATCTTCATATATATATAGATCTTCATATATATATATATATAGATCTTCATATATATATATATATATATATATATATAGATCTTCATATATATATATATATATATATATATAGATCTTCACATATATATATATATATATATATATATAGATCTTCATATATATATATATATATAGATCTTCATATATATATATATATAGATCTTCATATATATATATATATAGATCTTCATATATATATATTTATATATATAGATCTTCATATATATATATATATAGATCTTCATATATATATATATAGATCTTCATATATATACATATATATAGATCTTCATTTATATATATATATATATAGATCTTCATATATATATATATATATATAGATCTTCATATATATATATAGATCTTCATATATATATATATATATATATATATAGATCTTCATATATATATATATATATATATATATATATATATATATATATATATATAGATCTTCATATATATATATATATAGATCTTCATATATATATATATATATATAGATCTTCATATATATATATATATAGATCTTCATATATATATATATATATATAGATCTTCATATATATATATATATATATAGATCTTCATACTATTACAAACTAGCTCTACCTACGTATTGAGCACTTTTGAAGTAAATACTTAAAGTTTACGCATAAATATATACTTTGGTATATTAAATTTATGTGAGTAAATGAAGTAGTTATATATGTATATATATAGATCTTCATATATGTATATATATAGATCTTCATATATATATATGTATATATATATATAAAATATATTTTAGTCATCGACATACAGACCTGTTTCGTTGTTTCACAACTCATCAGTGCCGCTAGACTAACACCTCTCCCAAGCCGAGGATCGAACCTAGAACCGTCGTGATGACAGTCGGCAGTCCTACCCCCTGACTACGGAATCGGTGGCCGAAATTAAACTGTCCGAACGTCTATTTAAATAAACATCCGTCCGCCACTCGTAGAGGGCTCAAATGTTTGTTTGTAAACAAACCGCGAGCTTCGCATTAT
>NC_136505.1:80726980-80736980 GCF_053919585.1 Euprymna scolopes | reverse complement strand
TATATATAGATCTTCGTATATATATATATTGATCTTCATATATATATACATATATATATATTGATCTTCGTATATATATATATATTGATCTTCATATATATATATTGATCTTCGTATATATATATATATTGATCTTCATATATATATATTGATCTTCATATATATATATATATTGATCTTCATATATATATATTGATCTTCATATATATATATATATATTGATCTTCATATATATATACATATTGATCTTCATATATATATACATATTGATCTTCATATATATATACATATATATATATTGATCTTCATATATATATATACATATATATATTGATCTTCAGATATATATATACATACTAGCTGTACCCTGCCACGCGTTGCTGTGGCTCAAATTGGCGCAATGGAAAAAGTTCCAAAATGAGAAAAAGCACGTTTCTTATAGGTTTGAATTTACATTTTTGCATGGGTATACAGTTTTTGTTGTTCCATTTTCTTAGCTGATATAGAGATTTCCCGGTTTGGTGACTCTTGAATATGTAACATAAATTGACCATGTGAAAAAACAGTCAGTGTGTAACTGTAAGGCCCACAATTGTAAAGATTGTTCCCTGTGCTTTGTTGATGGTTATTGCAAATGACAATAAAATTGGAAAGTGCAATTTGCTAAAGTGTAATGATGTATCCGGTGGAATCATAGGAATGCATGGAATGAAGATATATTCATCTGTCGCTGGTATTCCTCATGCAGCAAGGGCTAAGGCTATGTCATTTTGTTACCAAATGGCTGCCAAAATCAATTTAATTAGAAAGGTTTTACCAGTTACTTCTGGTGCTGTTCAAGGTAGCAGTAATTTCCAAATAACTTCTATTCTCACAGTCAGTAAATTAGGTGACTAAAATAGGATTTATCCATGTTTTGACAATGCCTTATTCACTGTAATTAATTTAGGAGACTAAAATAGGATGAGGGATAGAGATGGACAGATAGAGAGGAAGATATATAGATAGAAAAGAGACAGTGAGAGGAAAATAGAGAAAGAGAAGGAGATAGAGAGATAAAGGGATTGATAGATAAACAGAGAGAGGGGGAGAGTTAGAAACAGAGAGGGATGAAACAGAGGAAAGGAGAGAGATAGAGGGAGTTAGAGAGAGAAAGGGGCTCAAAGAGAGATGGAGAGGGTGATATAGAGAGAAAGATAGATTGAGAGAGGGAAAGGGAGAGATGGATAGAGAGAGATATTAAGAGAGGAAGAGAGAGGGAGAGAGAAACAGAAGGTGAACTACACTTCACCGTTTTTTTCCTCGTTCAGTAGAGAAGAAATCTTTCGAGAGTGAGGCAATTTTAATGTTTTGTTATTATCCAGAGTACCCCTTTTTTTGGGGGGGGGGGGCTAGATTTTCCTCGCATTAGAAACCGACCGGGTTATCTGTACTTTCACTTAACAAATTAATAAAAGAAAAACATACTGTAAAATTTGAATTTAACAGGAAAATACTATTTTAAAAATAGCACGGTAACATAAGTGCCACTTTAGGTACTCCTTGGGCGTTGAGTTCCATGGCGACCAGCATAATTATTTAATGGTCGCTCCCTTAGCCTCCCCCCAGTCAAGGCTAATGCATGCGCACGTAACATTTTTTGTTTATTTACTGACGTTGGCTTAGTAACTAAACAAGTTATTGATAATTTCGTAACCCTTAAACGCATGCCGGAAGATTTAAATTGGTTCATTATTGTTGTAATGAAAAAAAAAAGTTTCATTCAACACAAAACCAAAAACACATATTAATGATAAATGATTTATTATTCTATTCATTGAAATTTACTAATTTTTAAATAAAAAAGTAAAAAAAAAAATTAATAAAAAATAGTTGCTTATGTGCGCATAAACAACTTGTTTTTTTTTTTAGATTAGGCCCATCTTATAATCCCCCCCCACCTCCTCATATTAAGAACAGCTTCCGGAATAAACACCACTTTTGGAGGGGGGGCTATTTGCAAAATTTAACTGATATTTGTTGTCAGCATACCCACTCGAAAATACTATTAAAAAAAAAAGGAGGGGTTCAGTTCCCATGGCAGAGAAGTAGATTTATTTATCAATAAAAGTTGCGGAGAAGTAAATTTATTTATCAATAAAAGTCATTTAAAAAAGAAAATTGTGGAAGTGGACCTAAATGTTTTGTTTTCGTACTATTCAACAATTTGTTCATCCGCGTAAATTAAAAAATATTTGTAAAAGTGAGAAGTTATCAGTAAATGATTTAGTTTTTTTTTTTTTAATTTTTTTAATTTATTTATTTTTTTTTACATTAGGTCCACCTCCACAAAATGTTAAGAATGGCTTTCAGAATAAACACCCTCAACCTCTCCATGTTAACAACGGATTTCGGAATAAACACCATTGGGGGGGGGATATTTAAAAAAAAGTCGATAAAAGTCGTCATTTAAAAAGAAATTTAAAATCAAATGTTTGTAAAAGTGAGAAATTATTAATAAATGTTTAGTAACATTTTTCGGTGCTAATGCAGAGAGTGATCCGTGCTATTTTTTAAATCATGTTTTTTTTAATCAATTGCAAG
Source organism: Euprymna scolopes (assembly GCF_053919585.1). Lineage (NCBI taxonomy): Eukaryota > Metazoa > Mollusca > Cephalopoda > Sepiida > Sepiolidae > Euprymna > Euprymna scolopes. The sequence goes on along the minus strand of NC_136505.1, from coordinate 80,734,397 downwards.
GTTAAAGTACAGAATAGGTACAAAACACCCTCCCCTCCCCATGTTAAGGATGGCTTTTTAAATAATAACGTTATTATTTCAGCATGGATCACTCTCAGCATGAGTACCCATTTTTCTTTTAATATTCATAAAAAAGTAAAACTTTTTCCAAAATAATAAATAAATGTTCGTAAATGTGACAAATAATCGTTTAGTTACGGCAACGTCAATAAATAAAATGTTACGTGCGGGGTGAGGTGGGAGACTAAAGGAGCGACTATTATTTTTTTCTACTGGTCGCCATGGAACTCAACGCCCAAGGAGTATCAAAAGGTAATTTTTTTGTCAAATAAAGCAATTTTTGCAACAAATAATAGATAGCAACTTCGTTAATTTTACGACTCGCCCCAGCATATTATAAACACCCTAACTTCCCCATGTTAAGAACGGCTTTCGAGGTTTATGGAAGGGCGTTTTTTTCGTTTTTTTTAACATGGGGGGGGTTAGGGTGTTTATAATACGTTGAGGCATGTCGTAAAAATGAAACAGTTTAGAAAAAGTTAAAACAAACTTTTTTATTTAAACAATGCCGTGAAAATAAACTAAACAATTAAAACATAATGTTTCATGAGTGAAAAGCCTTAACATAAATAAAATTAAAAAAATTGGTAAGTACATAAATGAATTTAAATTTTAAAAAAATGGGATTATTATTATTTTTTTTTGTGTGCGTGTGTGCTAATGCAGAGAGTGATCCGTGCTATTTTTTTAAAATCGTTTTCCACGTTTAATTAAAGTTTTATGATATGTTTTTATTCAATTGTAAGGTTAAAGTACAGAATAGGTACAAAACACCCTCCCTTCTCCATGTTAAGAATGGCTTTTTAAATAATAGCATTATTATTTCAGCACGGATCAATCTCTGCATGAGTAAGTTTGTTTTTTTTTGTTTTTTTTTACTTATTGAGTTAACAGAAAATGAAATCTTTTGTCAATTCGTGGCTATGAAATGAATCGAACCGGAAGTTCAGTTTTATCAACATAACAGATTCGCAGTAACGGTTAAAAAAATATATTTATTTTATTTAATATTTTAATAATTCGCGAGGTAAATTTATTTCAATAACATAAAAACATACCTCGACTATAAAGATGGGTTGTCTGAAAATTTCAAATAAATTGGTAACGTAGAAATAGGGTTTTATTCATTTAGAACGAACCAACTTCACATTTTTATATATATATATAGATATATATATATTGATCTTCATATATATATACATATATATATATTGCTCTTCATATATATATACATATATATATTAATCTTCATATATATATATATATTGCTCTTCATATATATATACATATATATATATATTAATCTTCATATATATATATATTGATCTTCATATATATACATATATATATACTGATCTTCATATATATACATATATAATGATCTTCATATATATATATATATAAATATATAAATATATATATAGGTCTTCATATATATATATATATAGGTCTTGATATATATATATACATAGGTCTTCATATATATATATATAAATATATATTGGTCTTCATATATATATACATATATATTGGTCTTCATATATATATATACATATATATTGGTCTTAATATATATATACATATATATTGGTCTTCATATATATACATATATATTGGTCTTCATATATATATACATATATATTGGTCTTCATATATATATATATTGGTCTTCATATATATATATATATATATATATATATATATATATATATATATTGGTCTTCATATATATATATATATATAGGTCTTCATATATATATATATAGGTCTTCATATATATATATATATATATAGGTCTTCATATATATATATATAGGTCTTCATATATATATATATATAGGTCTTCATATATATATATATATAGGTCTTCATATATATATATATATAGGTCTTCATATATATATATATAGGTCTTCATATATATATATAGTGGTCTTCATATATATATATATATATTGGTCTTCATATATATATATATATATATTGGTCTTCATATATATATATATATAGGTCTTCAAATATATATATATATATATATATATATATATATATATATATATATATTGGTTTTCATATATATATATATATTGGTTTTCATATATATATATATATTGGTTTTCATATATATATATATATTGGTCTTCATATATATATATATAGGTCTTCATATATATATATATAGGTCTTCATATATATATATATAGGTTTTCATATATATATATATATATATGTCTTCATATATATATATATATGTCTTCATATATATATATATATGTCTTCATATATATATATATATGTCTTCATATATATATATATATATGTCTTCATATATATATATATATATATATGTCTTCATATATATATATATATATGTCTTCATATATATATATATATGTCTTCATATATATATATATGTCTTCATATATATATATGTCTTCATATATATATATATGTCTTCATATATATATATATGTCTTCATATATATATATGTCTTCATATATATATATATATGTCTTCATATATATATATATATATATATATATGTCTTCATATATATATATATATATGTCTTCATATATATATATATATATGTCTTCATATATATATATATATATATGTCTTCATATATATATATATATATATATGTCTTCATATATATATATATATGTCTTCATATATATATATATATATATATATGTCTTCATATATATATATATATATGTCTTCATATATATATATATGTCTTCATATATATATATATATATGTATGTCTTCATATATATATATATATATATGTCTTCATATATATATATATATATATATATGTCTTCATATATATATATATATATGTCTTCATATATATATATATATATATATATATGTCTTCATATATATATATATATATATATATGTCTTCATATATATATATATATATATATGTCTTCATATATATATATATATATATATATGTCTTCATATATATATATATATATATGTCTTCATATATATATATACATATATATATATGTCTTCATATATATATATATACATATATATGTCTTCATATATATATATAGATATACATATATATATAGGTCTTCATATATATATACAGGTCTTCATATATATATAGGTCTTCATATATATATATATATATATATAGGTCTTCATATATATATATATATATATATATATATATATATAGGTCTTCATATATATTTATATATAGGTCTTCATATATATATATATATATATATATATATATATATATATAGGTCTTCATATATATATATATATATATAGGTCTTCATATATATTTATATATAGGTCTTCATATATATATATATATAGGTCTTCATATATATATATATATATAGGACTTCATATATATATATATATATAGGTCTTCATATATATATATATAGGTCTTCATATATATATATATATAGGTCTTCATATATATATATATATATAGGTCTTCATATATATATATATATATAGGTCTTCATATATATATATGTATAGGTCTTCATATATATATATATATATATAGGTCTTCATATATATATATATATATATATATATATATATATATATATATATATATACTAGCAGGGGTGCCCGGCGTTGCTCGGGTGTTTGGAGGTGTATGCTGTGCAAAAAAAGCAAAAAAACAAAAAAATGGTTAATTTTTTTAAAAATTTTACCCCTATTATGACCCCTTAAAATTTATAGTTTCGGGCTCAGATCACTTTATTAAGTTAGATCCAGGTGCAAGGAACCTATATCTAAAATTTCAAGTGTCTAGACCCAAAATTGTCGGAGGAGTTTGGTAGAGTTCTTAAAGGTCAAATCGTTGAAATTTGACCCCTTAACAGCCAAATTTCTGGCTGACAACCGTCACATCGATTTTCCCAAATCTCAGTACCCGGTATTTCAAATTTCGAGTCTATAGACTAAAAATTGACAGAGTTATTGCGTAGTGAAATGTACACAGACAGACAGACACATAGACAGACAGACACGTTCACTTTTATATATATATATAGATATAGGTCTTCGTATATATATACACATAGGTCTTCATATATATATATATATATATATAGGTCTTCATATATATGATGATGATGATGATTGCAACGTCTTGTCAGACGAGTGCCACTCCCTCAGTCACTGAAAGTCAATGAGCCTGAAGATAACCTTTTCTTTTTTTTTTTTTTATATATTTTTTTATGTCCTGCCAGCGAATCCTCACGCTCCAGCAGACATGACATTAAAGACGGTCGTTTGCATTCATACATATATATAAATATACACACATACGTACACATACCCATAAACATGCACACATGCATACATACACCATACATATAACACATAGATACAAACATGTACATACACACATGCACACATATACATACATATGCATACACATATACAAACATATAAAAATACATACACACATACATACATATTCACATACAAATACGTACACATGTATACACATGAAGTTACCCACATACATATATATGCACCCATACGCATACATATATGTGCATAAATACATATATATATATACACATACAAACACACATAAACATATATACACAATAAATAAATAAATAAAAATATATACACACATACATATATACATACATACATATATAAATAGATACATATATTAACATGCATACATACATACATACATACATACATACATACATACATACATACATAGAATGATGGCAGATCAATTATTACATGCTTATAGCATTTCAGGGCTACACGGGTGACAATTTTTCCATCGCCACGGACAATTTTTTATAGACGAATGCCTGAGGAAGTATCTATACAAAGATGATGTTACAGACAGCTAAGTCTCTCTCTTGGTTCTAAATGTTGAGATCCAGCAACAAGCATGAGCAAGATAGCTAGCAACAAATCAAACTGCAGACCAGCTTAATGCGGGTACTGGTCTCCCGCTTTATGTTTTTGTTTTTTTGTAATTCTCTTTTTTTTAAATTTTTTTTTATGACAGAGATTTGTTTCACCCAGAGGGGTTGCCTTAACAAAGCTTTTGGGAGTCATCTACACCCCACATATATCGAAATAAACATATACACGTACACATACAAGCATGCATACAAACAGATGCATGCAAACATACATACGAAAGAACCCACACAAACACACATGACAACATGCATATACACATACATACATACATACACGCATGTACGTACAAATGCACACACATGTACACATACACGTACATGTGGAATATACATGACGGAGCATTTATGATGACGATGATGATGGTTGTTACGAATAGGTGAATTAAACATAACAGAGTAAAACAATCCGAAAATACATAGCACATAGAATAAACAAACGTTCGCTCCGCTGGCTGCACAGTTTTTAAAATGAAGATGCGTTCATAACGGTACAAATCCTCAACGTTCATGACGACGATGATGATGAGTGTAATGAATAGGTGAATTCATATATATATATATATATATATATATATATATATATATATATATATTGGTCTTCATGTATATATATATATATATTGGTCTTCATGTATATATATATATATATTGGTCTTCATGTATATATATATATATATATATCTATATATATTGGTCTTCATATATATATATATATATATATATATTGGTCTTCATATATATATATATATATATATATATATATATATATATTGGTCTTCATATATATATATATATATATATATATATATATATATATATATTGGTCTTCATATATATATATATATATATATATATATATTGGTCTTCATATATATATATATATATATATATATATATTGGTCTTCATATATATATATATATATATATATATATATATATATATATATATATATATATATATATGAAGACCAATATATATATATATATATATATATATATATATTGGTCTTCATATATATATATATATATATATATATATATATATATATATATATATATATATATATATATATATATATATATATATATATATATTGGTCTTCATATATATATATATATATATATATATATATATATATATTGGTCTTCATATATATATATATATATATATATATATATATATATTGGTCTTCATATATATATATATATATATATATATATTGGTCTTCATATATCTATATTTTTATAAAGTAATAGGTTTCGTGTGTTTCTGTCTGTGTGTACAGCTCTCCACCATCAACGAAATATAAAGGAGGTAAGAGGGTAGATCTCTCCTGATAGAGAAACATTAGAACCCATTTTAGGATGTTTCTGTTATAAGAGACATAAGAATCTTTGCCTAATTTATTTATATACTATTCTACAAACAACCCCCATATCGAATGACTTATGCTCATTTGCATATCACATTATATTAAATCTCTTTAACTAATTACCTCGACCTTATTACATATTGGAAATATTCTAATCATTTCAACTGTACTATTTACAAAATCTATTTAACATTTAATCTATCTTCTATCTATCTATATCTATATCTATCTTCTATTATATCTATAAAAACAGAGATGTGTGTGTGCCACAGACGATTTCTGATTGGTTAATCCAATAATCACATCTCCTAAAAAACAATCGTTTCTACGCTCTTACCTTTACCATAAAATATTATGGCTTTATTTATTGTCCATCTTGGAAGGGTTTAATTTTTTAATAACTTGTTATTTACAAATTAAAAAAATACGAAACTATTATACGAAACTAAACTACACGAAATACGCGCACACACGCACACACACACGTTCACTACCGTCACGTTGTTATGGCAACCAAACCCGCTGACTTCTTTTTCTCATTTCACTCGTGGTCTTAAATTCATTTCGGGTTTGTATTACTGTACACATAGATTCGAATAAGTTGCCAAAAAACAAATATATAACAAATAAATGTTATCAAAGGCAAATTTTTCGTGTTTTTATTCAATTTAACATGTTTATTCAGCTCGAAAAGCATACAGTGTTTACCGATGTATTGGAAAATTCAAGATGGCGGCTGATTCTCTCTTTAACACGGTAAGTTTGGAAAAAGGTGTAATAAATAAAAAACCGGTTAAAATACTGTTAAAAACTCGCTCAATATATGTTACCGTGACATAGGTTGACATATATTCGGCGGGTTTTTAATAGTATTTTGTATAGTTTTTTTATTTATAACACCTTTTCCCAAACTTACGGTGTTAAAGAATGTGTGAGACGCCATCTTGAATTTTCCAACACATCGGTAAACACTGTATTCTTTTCGAGCTGAATAAACATGTTAAATTGAATAAAAACACGAAAAA
>NC_136505.1:80706980-80716980 GCF_053919585.1 Euprymna scolopes | reverse complement strand
GAAAAAAAAAAAAAAAATTTATTAAAATAAACCTGTAACGTATTATTTCTACCTGCCCGGCTAATTTATTTATTATATTTAATTATATATATCATCACACTATTAAAATAAACCTGTAAAGTATAATTCATTAACTTATTTTTCCTTTTCTTTTTCTTTCCATTTTATAAACAATAAATATCTTTCAATCTCTCTCCGCCCGGCTAAATTACTTTAAACCCCATTTTCAACCCGTTCCTTCACCTATTTTATTTTATTTTATTAAAATAAACCTGTAACGTATTATTTCTACCTGCCCGGCTAATTTATTTATTATATTTAATTATATATATCATCACACTATTAAAATAAACCTGTAAAGTATAATTCATTAACTTATTTTTCCTTTTCTTTTTCTTTCCATTTTATAAACAATAAATATCTTTCAATCTCTCTCCGCCCGGCTAAATTACTTTAAACCCCATTTTCAACCCGTTCCTTCACCTATTTTATTTTATTTTATTAAAATAAACCTGTAACGTATTATTTCTACCTGCCCGGCTAATTTATTTATTATATTTAATTATATATATCATCACACTATTAAAATAAACCTGTAAAGTATAATTCATTAACTTATTTTTCCTTTTCTTTTTCTTTCCATTTTATAAACAATAAATATCTTTCAATCTCTCCCCGCCCGGCTAAATTACTTTAAACCCCATTTTCAACCCGTTCCTTCACCTATTTTATTTTATTTTATTAAAATAAACCTGTAACGTATTATTTCTACCTGCCCGGCTAATTTATTTATTATATTTAATTATATATATCATCACACTATTAAAATAAACCTGTAAAGTATAATTCATTAACTTATTTTTCCTTTTCTTTTTCTTTCCATTTTATAAACAATAAATATCTTTCAATCTCTCTCCGCCCGGCTAAATTACTTTAAACCCCATTTTCAACCCGTTCCTTCACCTATTTTATTTTATTTTATTAAAATAAACCTGTAACGTATTATTTCTACCTGCCCGGCTAATTTATTTATTATATTTAATTATATATATCATCACACTATTAAAATAAACCTGTAAAGTATAATTCATTAACTTTTTTTTCCTTTTCTTTTTCTTTCCATTTTATAAACAATAAATATCTTTCAATCTCTCTCCGCCCGGCTAAATTACTTTAAACCCCATTTTCAACCCGTTCCTTCACCTATTTTATTTTATTTTATTAAAATAAACCTGTAACGTATTATTTCTACCTGCCCGGCTAATTTATTTATTATATTTAATTATATATATCATCACACTATTATAATAAACCTGTAAAGTATAATTCATTAACTTATTTTTCCTTTTCTTTTTCTTTCCATTTTATAAACAATAAATATCTTTCAATCTCTCTCCGCCCGGCTAAATTACTTTAAACCCCATTTTCAACCCGTTCCTTCACTAACATTAACTTTCCAACCTGTTGCCATGGTGATCCTTTAAATTAACTGTTACTTATGCCGTTATCAACAAAAGTAGCGTCTTTTAAGTTTAAACTGTTAAAAAACACGTATATAAGAATTTACACATAATTAATATTTAATTATAAACCCCTCTCTTTTTTTTTTTTTTTTTTTTTTAATACACTCCTACTACTTTAAACTCCAACGTCCTCTCCCCACCACTCCCCCTTCTTTTCTAACTCCCCTTTATCTACGATCTTTCCATTTTTATTTGACTTTATAACTTAGTCCATCTATGAATTCTGATGATGCTAGTTGGATTTTTCCTCTCTTTGAGGATTTTCCTCTAGTTGAAACAATTTGTAAACTCATTCTGGACTCACAGTAATAAATTTCCTATATACTGCTCTGACTACACATTGAGCACTTTAGTCCGGTTTTTTTTACCACTGGTAAATAAATATATATATATATATATATATATGTATTGGTTTTCATATATATATAGTTATATTGGCTTTTATATATATATATTGGTTTTTATATATATATATATATATATATATTGGTTTTTATATATATATATATTGGTTTTCATATACATATATATATATTGGTTTTCATATATATATATATATATATATATATATATATATATATATATTGGTTTTTATATATATATATATATATATATATTGGTTTTCATATATATATATATATATATATATATATATATATATATATATATATATATATATTGGTTTTCATATATATATATATATATATATATATATATATATATTGGTTTTCATATATATATATATATATATATATATATATATATTGGTTTTCATATATATATATATATATATATATATATTGGTTTTCATATATATATATATATATATATATATATATATTGGTTTTCATATATATATATATATTGGTTTTCATATATATATATATATATATATATATATATATATTGGTTTTCATATATATATATATATATATATATATATATATATATTGGTTTTAATATATATATATATATATATATATATATTGGTTTTAATATATATATATATATATATTGGTTTTAATATATATATATATATATATTGGTTTTAATATATATATATATATATATATATATATATATATATATTGGTTTTCATATATATATATATTGGTTTTCATATATATATATATATATATATATATATATATATATATATATATATTGGTTTTCATATATATATATATATATATATTGGTTTTCATATATATATATATATATATATATATATATATTGGTTTTCATATATATATATATATATATATTGGTTTTCATATATATATATATATATATATATATATATATATATATTGGTTTTCATATATATATATATATATATATATATTGGTTTTCATATATATATATATATATATATATATATTGGTTTTCATATATATATATATATATATATATATATATTGGTTTTCATATATATATATATATATATATATATATATTGGTTTTCATATATATATATATATATATTGGTTTTCATATATCATATATATATATATATATATATTGGTTTTCATATATCATATATATATATATATATATATTGGTTTTCATATATCATATATATATATATATATATTGGTTTTCATATATCATATATATATATATATATATTGGTTTTCATATATCATATATATATATATATATATATTGGTTTTCATATATCATATATATATATATATATATATATATATATATATTGGTTTTCATATATCATATATATATATATATATTGGTTTTCGTATATCATATATATATATATTGGTTTTCATATATATATATATATATATATATATATATATATATATATATTGGTCTTCATATATATATATATATATATTGGTCTTTATATATATATATATATATTGGTCTTCATATATATATATATATATGTATTGGTCTTCATATATATATATATATATATATATATATATATATAATGGTTTTCATATATATATGTATTGGTCTTCTCATCTATATAAATAAAAATGTAACTCTTGGTTCGTTCGCAATTAAAAGTCTAAAAAACCACTGGACGTATGACTTCCACGTTTTGGTATAATATGTTTACTATGTCCATGTGTGTTTTTATATATTTATTTTTAATTATAACATTGTACTTAATTTTTCTATGATAAATAGGTGGTTTTCTTTGTACCGATAGGCTTTTTTTTTTATTTAGGAACAATTATTTATTACCGCTTCCTGTCACGTGACCAGTGGTTCCAATTTAGCGGTTTTTCTGCTAGATCTGGAGATTTTGTTTGCAATCTAGCGAGGAATTCTAGAAAATCTGGAGGTATTTTGCACCCACACACCCGCAATTTTAGATTAAAAAATAAAGAAAAGCGCTTGAAAATACTTTAAAACATAAAATAAACTCATTCATGTAAGTAAAAAAATGTAGCATTTATTACCTTTGGTAACAATTATTTATTGATTATTTGTTTTGTTTTTCACCTTTTTTTCGGCTAACAATTCTTAAATTTCGCTATAAAATCGATTTTTCCAAGTACATTTTAGGTGGGGAGGCATTCCAACCTCTGAAGTTTAGTTTAAAATACGATAGAAACAGAAAAAAAACTTATACCAATACAGTAGAATTTAATTATCTACCAACCTAAATACTTTTAACATGCTAAAACAACGTTTTTTTTTTCTAATTTCAAAATATGTTGCACCATTATTGTGATGTTTAATTTGCAGTATATTTCAATTTAACTTTTATTATAAAAAGTTTGAGTTTATGATTTGTTTCCTGCAAAAAAAAAAATAATAGCCTCTCTGAAAAAACATAAAACTAACTGATAAAATATGTAAGCCTTCTGGGGAGCTAACCGCTTCAATATAATTCCAGAAACATATAGTGAGAAAACACGGAACATTTTATATATTGAATATACTATATTTATAATTTTTTTATGCTAGGAAGTTAAAATATGGAGTTGGGGGGGGATTAGCGATTTTTGAAAATTTCAGATCATAAAAGTTAAAAATCTAGCGATTTTCTAGACATTTCTTTCTCCTGATCTCGCGGGTTTTTTTTAAATCTCAGTTGCCAACACTGCATCACTAAAAAAAACATTACAGGCTTAATGTAAACAGAATGTGTTTACAATATCGGTAAATTTTCAATGGGTTTAATCACATGATTATTGATAATGTAACCACGTGATTGAAATTTAATTTAAATTAACCACACATAGTCGCTTTCATATCAAATGTTCATCGAAAAATGGTAGGTACAGATAAAATGAATGCCGACGCTCAAAGTGTATAAACAGTTTGATCCTTCCCTTTACTTAAAAATTCACCAAAAATCAGGAAATTAACCAATTTTAATGAAAATTGCAGTATTTATCAAATAATGATCGCAGAATATAATGAACTAAATATTTACTAAAGTTATGGTTTTCAGTAGTACATAAAAAACGCAAGAATTTATTTTTGCTTTTTTTATATAAATAAAGTATCGTAATTTGTAACAATAAAAAATAATTTTTACAGGAACATTCCGAAAAAAGCCCCTAAAGTCCATATTAATGAATTCGATATAACTCGAAGAAAAATGAATTCTCGCATACTATTCAGGAAATTAAAGATTCAATTAGATTCCTATTTCAGTCACCTAAATTATTTAGGATGAAATGAGTTTAGGAATTTATAGCCAAACCTAAATATTTTTTTTTGCTTAAAAAAATAGCATTAATACAGTAAGTTAGGTAAAATTTGCATAGAATTCTCTGCTTTACGGTTGTTGTAAAAATGGAACGGACATTTAAATTTCGTTCCCTTTTAAATTCGGTACATTTTTACATTACGTCCAACTCATCGTTCACATTCGACACGTCAACTTTTATAGCTTTTCGGGTATGCTGGCAAGGTTAGGGGTGTCTATTCCGAAAGCCGTTCTTAAGATGGATAGATTGGTAGGTGTGTCAGAAATTTCGTGAAAAATAGTGAATAATTCCACCCCGTCCTTCCAAACTTATAACTCCTCGAAAAATGTAATTCAAGCCCTAATTTTTTTTTCAATTAAAGGAGCAAGGACCAAGGTTTTATTAAACAAAAAGAACAAACAACGTGTTTTTTTTTAAAAGGGCTTAAACTTTGAACTTTACAGGTAAATTTCTAAAAAACACTAATTTTTTGTTTTAAATTTGAATATATTATTTATTGACCTTTTCTCTTCAATTTGTGATATATAACACTTTGGTGAGTAAATTAACTATTTACTTTTTAATAGACATTTCAAAATGGGAGGCGTGAATTATTCGACCCCTTGTCTTTCCAAGCATATAACTACTCAAAAAATGTAATTCAAGCCCTAAATTTTTTTTTCAATTAAAGGAGCAAAGACCAAGGTTTCATAAAAAAAAACAAAAGAAAAAACAAATAATGTGGTTTAAAAAAAAAAGGTTTCAAACTTCGAAGTTTACAGGTAAATTTCTAAAAAAAAAAACACTACTTTTTTGTTTTAAATTTGAATATATTACTTATTGACCTTTCCTCTTCAATTTGTGATATATAACACTTTGATGAGTAAATTAATTATTTACTTTTTAATAAACACTTGAAAATGGGTGGGTGTGAATTAAAAAAAAGCGTTTGTCTAAAATATTATATTCGGTTTATTGGAAAGAGCATAAAATTTCACAAGAAAATATCGTAAAAATAGAATCAATAGAAAAATTTTGATAGATTTTTAAAGTTTAAAAATTGAAAAGTATTGAGTTCGGAAAATTCATTACTGCTTTTTAAAAAATAAAAAATATTTCTATTACTTTTAAAACAACTTTAATAGTTTATTTTGGAAGTATAATCCATAAAGAAAATAAACAACCCACTTTTAAAAGAGAAATTACGTGTTTTTTATATTTTATTCGCAGTTTCGTGATAGGGGTGTCAAAAATTCCTACAAAAATTCTGATACATCTACTAGATTGGAGTGTTTATTCGTTGTAAACGTACCCGACAACCTATAATTGTCGACATTTCCAATGTGAATGGTAAGCTGGACTTATGTAAAAAATAACAAAAAGATATACCAAACTGACTTTTTCGTTTAAAAATGGAATTATTTCCCTTACGTTATTAACGTTTTTTTTTTTTAATAAATATTTTGTGTTTTATATACATAAAGTACAATTTTGAATGTTACTGTTTTGATTATATTCGTTTGGGGGGGCACAATTAACAAATTAAGAAAGATTAAAACGAAGTGAAATTTAAGTTTCTGTTCCATTTTTACAACAACCGTAAAACAGCGCATACTCAGCATGTTTTATGGTAATTTATAAACATAATGTTGAAACACTAAATCAACATTTTATTTATTTTTTTTTTGCATAATTAATGATGGAAGTATTTTTCTGTTTATTTTCTGAACATTTGTTAAAAAAATTAATTTGTACATTCTCTTGAAAAAAAGAATCAAACTTTTCTCTACTTTCACATACCTATTGACATTGCTCATGTAAAGCATTCATCTGTTCTTTTTATAATAAAAATTCCGTTTTCAAAGAGAAACGTTTACGGCCAAATTTCTTTAAAAAAAAAGTGCAATTTTTCCTGAAAAAAAAACTTTCACCTAACAATTTATGGTAAAAAATTAATCTTTTTTTTTTGGGGGGGGGGGGAATACAATTTTTATTGATTAAAAAAATTGCAAAAAATAATATAAGTAAATAAACGAACAAAATGCAATTTCTCTTGAGGAATGTGTTCCATTTTAACAAACTGAGCCACAACAACGCGTGGCCGGGTACAGCTAGTATATATATATATGTATATATTGGTCTTCATATATATAATATATATATATATAGATTGGTCTTCATATATATATATATAGATTGGTCTTCATATATATATATATATTGGTCATATATATATATATTGGTCATATATATATATATATATATATATATATATATATATATATATATATATATATATATATTGGTCTTCATATATATATATATATATATATATATATATATTGGTCTTCATATATATATATATTTTGGTCTTCATATATATATATATATATATATATATATATATATATATATATATATATTTAAATAAGGGAGTAGTCACCAACAATGTTTATTTTTTAACATTATTTTATTATTCCGTGTCTTGGTTTTTCATTGAGAATTGTAATAATGT
Organism: Euprymna scolopes; assembly: GCF_053919585.1. Lineage (NCBI taxonomy): Eukaryota > Metazoa > Mollusca > Cephalopoda > Sepiida > Sepiolidae > Euprymna > Euprymna scolopes. Next base: position 80,709,268 of record NC_136505.1, on the reverse strand, counting down.
TTTTAAGTCATTGAAATCGTTTACGTACGTTTCAGACGGTCTGATGCGCACTCGTCAGAAATTATTTTCAAATGTGTAAAAATGGCGATTTTCTTAGTTAGTTTGAAGTTTTTCCAAGGGGTGGAGGCTTGTAAGTGTTTATTATACATTGGTATGCTGAATTTTTATTGTTTTTTTTTATTGCTTTTTTATTTGGTTTGTCCAGGGAGATTTTGACCTGGCTGTAGTCAGTCGCTATCTCTTTCTGCTAATGTGTTTTTCTTTTCCTTTAGGATGGGGTAGGGTGTGTGTATGTGTGTGTGTGTGTGTGTGTGTGTGTTTGTGCGCGTGTGTGGGCGTGTGTGTGTTTGCTTTTATTGGTTTGGGAATGTGAATATTGTTTTATAGTATTTTGGGGTTATTTGCTTTCTTAGGAAGGCGGCTGTGGTCCGAGGTCGTTACTAATGTGTATGTGTGGGGAGGGGGGAGTGGCTCTTCTGAAGTAAGGGTAGGGATGCTTTCATTCTATTTTGATATTTATTTTTTGGATTCTTGGATTTTAGTAATGTGATTTTTCGTTTTAGTCTTATATCATGTTTGTTTAGAAAGAGGGGTGTATTTAAAATAGGGGATTTTTTAATGTTTCTATTTATTTGTCTCCCCATGTGGGTATGGCCAGACCCAGGATCGGTTCCTAGTGTGGGGAAGATTTTGTTCCCCAGAGGGGGGGGGCATTGGGGGGTATAGGTATGGGAGGGGGATGATAGAAGGGAAGATAGTCGTTTCAGTCATGAGGGGATTCTCCTCCCCTGACTGAGGAGGGAGCGAGGTGTTGGAACAGATATTATACTATGGTTCTAGGTGTCTCCTAGTGTTGTTGGTTTCGAGGTTAAGTAGGGTTGGTATTGTTCAGTGTGTTTTATTAGAGATAGGGGTGTTATGTCTGTGTGTGGTTGTATGCGCACACGTGTGTGTGTTTTAATGTGTCGGTTCTGATTTATGTGTGGGTGTGTGTATGTGTATGTGTATGGGTGTGCATGCGAGTGTACCTTGCATTTCATGTTTTTGTGTGATGGTATTAGGTCCTCTTCAGTTCAGGAGTGAATTTGGTGATGAAGTTTTTTTCCTGTGTAAGTAAATAAAAATAATTGTCTGTTTGGAAGATTGGCATTATTTTGAAGCTGTTTCAACTGCATGTGTGTACGTCTTTTGAAACATAGAGGTGTCTGTTATCTGCAATTTTGATGTTGCTCTTATGTAAGGCCACTCTATTGCTGAAATTTTTGGTGGCGCCTATGTAGGATTTGTTGCATGTTGTGCATCTTAGTGCATATACTACATTTCTGGAGGTGCAATTTAGATCCTTTTTTATTTTGAATGTTTGTGCTGGGTTTTTGAATGTGTATGTGTTACCTTCTATTATTATGTCACATACTCCACATCGCGGTTTGTTGCATTTTGTAACTCCTTTTGTAGTATGAGGAAGTTAGGATGTGTTTTAAGTTTTTGGGTTGGCGTTTGCTTTTTATTATTTTTGTTGTTTTAAGTATGTTGTTTAGTTTGTCGTTCTGATTGAGGAGGATAAGGTTTTTTGTTATCTGTGTGAATAGTTCTGGGTTGTTTGTGTTGTGTGTAGAGACGTATGCTAGAATTTGTTCTTTGTTGTGTTCTTTTGGGGTTCTTAGTTGGTCTATTGGAATTTTTTCAGCCAGTTCAATACCTTTCTGTATTAGTGGTAGTGGGTATCCTCTTTTCCGCAGTGTTATTTGTAGTTCATTCAGTCTAGTTGAACGGAGGTGACTGTCTGTTACTATGGTGCAGACTCTACGTGCTAGGGAGTAGGGTATTGATTTTAGACAGTTTTTAGGATGGTGGCTTTTTAAGTGGAGGTATTGTTGAGTGTCTGTGGGTTTGTGGTAGATGTCTGTGATTATGTTGTTGTTTTTTATTGTTACTAGGATTTCTAGGAAAGGTAGTTCTGTGGGGCTTTGTTCTAGTGTGAAGTTTATTTTTGGGTGTAGATTTTGTAGCAAAGTGTGGAGTTCTTTGATATCCCCCCATGAGGTTCTCCAGAGGATAAAGCAGTCGTCAAGATTTTATGAAGAGTGTTTTTATATTGTGCCCGTACTTTTGCTCTATCCTTTCATAAAGGGTCTCTTCTAGGAAAGCGAGTGTAAGGGTGGCATATGTCGGTGCCATTTTGGTACCCATTGCTGTGCCTAGTATTTGGATATAGTTGTCTTTATTGAATTGGAAGGAGTTGTTATTGAGGATTATGTCGATGCTATCAATCACGAATTGTTTATTGA
>NC_136505.1:80596980-80699480 GCF_053919585.1 Euprymna scolopes | reverse complement strand
TTCTTTGTGCTCAATTAGGCATAGTAGAATAAGAAATTCTTATTGAGTTTTTATTACAAATTGAACTATATCTTTGTGGGTATTTGAAAGAGTTTTCTACAATATTGAAGAATTCTTTAGGTATATTAGTTTCAACATTTACGCTAAATGGAAGATTAAACAAATATTTTTCTTTCTCCTAGTACGACAGGGTGGGTTAGAAGTATTACGATTAGCATGTTTGTTCGGATTATAAATGTATATTTATATACATATATATATATATATATATATATATATATATATATATATATATATATATATATATATAATTCTTATTTTTTTATTACAATTTTATCTGTTTGCTTATTTATGTTTCGAGTGTTGGACCATGTTTACGATACAACAGCCTCGCCAGACCTTTTATATATATATATATATATATATATATATATATATATATATATATATATATATATATTGATCTTCATATATATATATTTATATATATTGATCTTCATATATATATATATATATTGATCTTCATATATATATATATTTATATATATTGATCTTCATATATATATATATATATATATATATATATATATATATATTGATCTTCATATATATATATATATATATTGATCTTCATATATATATATTTATATATATTGATCTTCATAGATATATATATTTATATATATTCATCTTCATATATATATATATATATCTATATATATATATTCATCTTCATATATATATATATATTGATCTTCATATGTATATATATATATTGATCTTCATATAAATATATATATATATATATTGATCTTCATATATATATATATATATATATATATATATATTGATCTTCATATATATATATTGATCTTCATATATATATATATATTGATCTTCATATATATACATACATATATATATATATATATTGATATTCATATATCTATATATATATATATATTGATCTTCATATATATATATATCGATCTTTATATATATATATATACATATATTGATCTTTATATATACATATATTGATCTTCATATATATATATTGATCTTCATATATATATATATCGATCTTCATATATATATCGATCTTCATATATATATATATATATATTGATCTTCATATATATATATATTGATCTTCATATATATATATATTGATCTTCATATATATATATATATTGATCTTCATATATATATATATATTGATCTTCATATATATATATATATTGATCTTCATATATATATATATATTGATCTTCATATATATATATATGTATATATTGATCTTCATATATGTATATTGATCTTCATATATATATATATATATTGATCTTCATATATATATATATATATTGATCTTCATATATATATATATTGATCTTCATATATATATATATATATTGATCTTCATATATATATATTGATCTTCATATATATATATATATTGATCTTCATATATATATATATATTGGTCTTCATATGTATATATATTGTTCTTCATATATATATATATATATTGATCTTCATATATATATATTGATCTTCATATATATATATATATATATATATATATTGATCTTCATATATATATATATATATATATATTGATCTTAATATATATATATATATTGATCTTCATATATATATATATTGATCTATATATATATATATTGATCTTCATATATATATATATATATATATTGATCTTCATATATATATATATATTGATCTTCATATATATATATTGATCTTTATATATATATATACTAGCAGGGGTGCCCGGCGTTGCTCGGGTGTTTGGAGGTGTATGCTGTGCCAAAAAAGCAAAATACAAAAAAAATGGTTAATTTATTTAAAATTTTTACCCCTATTATGACCCCTTAAAATTTATAGTTTCGGGCTCAGATCACTTTATTAAGTTAGATCCTTGTTCAAGGAACCTATATCTAAAATTTCAAGTGTCTAAACCCAAAATTGTCGGAGGAGTGTGGTAGAGTTCTTAAAGGTCGAATCGTTGAAATGTGACCCCTTAACAGCCAAATTTCTGGCTGACACCCGTCACATCGATTTTCCCAAATCTCAGTACCCGGTATTTCAAATTTCGAGTCTATAGACTAAAAATTGACAGAGTTATTGCGTAGGGAAATGTACACAGACAGACAGACACGTTCACTTTTATAGATATATAGATATATTGATCTTCATATATATATATATATTGATCTTCATATATATATATATATTGATCTTCATATATATATACATTGATCTTCATATATATATATATTGATCTTCATATATATATATATAGATTGATCTTCATATATATATATATTGATCTTCATATATATATATATATTGATCTTCATATATATATATATATATATATATATATATATATATATATTGATCTTCATATATATATATATATATATATATTGATCTTCACACATATATATATATATATATAATGATCTTCATATATATATATATATATATATATATATATATTGATCTTCACATATATATATATATATATATTGATCTTCACATATATATATATATATATATATATATATATATATATATATATATATATATATATATATATATATATATATATATAATGATCTTCTGCATCTTGCGTAGGGTTCATTAGGGGCAAAACAAATTAAGAGGAATTATGGAATGTTGGGGGAAGCTTTATTGAATTCTAAATAAAGGAGAAGCTTGTTATATATAGTATGATATATAAAATTGTATATGGTCTTTAACATAGTATTCAGTTTAAGGGGTATATGTTTTAGGGTTAAATTGGAGGTATATATATTGTGGCTGCGTAGTAATTTATTTTTACGGTTTGTGGGGTGTCTATTATCTATGGAGTGGAATTTTTGACAGGTGCAACCGAAACGGCAAATAGCGGCTATAAAATCGCCTTTAATGTTTTTTTTTTTTGGGGGGGGGATGGTTAAATGCAAGGTTGTAATATTGATTTGGTAATATGCGGCAATATTTTAAAGTTTCTTCTTTTATGATGTATGGAGTGTGATTATAAGGGGGGGGCGGTCGGAGGGTGGGATGGCAATGTCTATGGGTGCGCTTAACTTGATGAAAAATGTTTAAGGATACATGTAGTTGGCAAGGTGGAGAAGTAAGGAGACATTTACTACTTATAAAAGTGGTAATAATACCAATGATAGTAGGGTAATTATAGTGATGAGAATTATAATAAAGATAATTATAATAATAGTAATAATAATAAAGATAGAAATAAAATAAAAATAATATTACCAATAGCTGTGATAAAAGTAATTACAATGTTAATGGTAATAACAATGAAAATGAAGATAATGGTAACGGTTATGATAGCAATTACGGGGATAATAATAATGACAGCAATTATAATGATGAAATATAATGGTAATAATAATAGCGGTAAAAACAAAACAATAATAAAAATAATAGTAGTGATAACAATACTACTACTATCACTAACTCTACCTACACTACCACTACTACTGCTACTACTACTACTACTACTACTACTACTACTAATAATAATAATGTTAATAATAATTACTAGGGGATGTGTAAAGGCAAGGGATAAAGACAAATGGGGGTGGTCAGAATAACAGGGAATAAGGGTGAGGATGAGTTGTGAGTTGTTCCGTGAAGAAATAAAAAAAAAGTATATATATATATATATATATATATATATATATATATATATATATATATATATATATATATATATATACTAGACTACCCATGACTCGTTGGGTTAGTATATATTAACTATGGAATTAATGTATGAGCATGACACTTTTGACGTAAAGAAAATAGTTTTTTGTGACGTAACAGAAACATTTCTATGAAAATATATTAAAATAAAGAAGAATATAGATAGATTTCTATGAGTCATTCTGTTTATAATTGTTTAATCTTGAAAAAAAAACTTACAGCCATTGAATTATAAGTGGTTTGCCATACTTATAGGTAAATATCCACTGAACAGATACCATAACACTTAAAGTTAAATTCAAATTTTGAAATATCTTTTAATTTAAACGTTAAAAAAAAATTAGGTCGCTGAAAACATATACAGTAAAATAATACATTATAAAATAGTAGATTCATTTGTAAAAAAAATTGCGTTAAAATAACTTAAACGTAATACGGAAATGAACGTTGTAAAAAAAAATGCAGAAAGTATTAACAATTGTTTACTTGGATAATTTAAAACGCAAAAAAAAAAAATTTAGGCCGCTGAAAACGTACACAGTAAAAAAAATATGTTGTCAACAGGTCAAAGTTGATTTATTTGTGAGAAAATTTCGACAGTATATACAGAATAGAGTAATACAGAATAGTTGCAAAACATCCCCTAAGGGGTCAGTATGTTATATTAGCTATGGAATTCATGTATGAGCATGACACTTGTGACGTAAAGAAAATAGTTTTTTGTGAAATAACAGAAACATTTTATGAAAGTATATTAAAATGGAGAAAGAATATAGATAGATTTCTATGAGTCATTCTGTTTATAATTGTTTATTTTTGAAGAAAAACTTCTTCATAGTAGTAGTAGTAATAGTATTAGTAGTAGGAGAAGTAGTAGAGTAGTATTAGGGAGAATACATGTCAACCAGTAGTAGTAATAGTAGGATAAAGAAGAGGAGGCGTAGTAGTAGTAGGATAAAGAAGAGGAGGCGTAGTAGTAGTAATAGGAGGAAGAGGAGGCGTAGTAGTAGTTGTAAAGAGGAGAAGTAATAGTAGTAGCAAGAAGAGGAGGTATCGTAGTAGTAGTAGGAGGAGGATAGTGCGCAAGCAAACAAGCATGAACGACAGAGTTTTAGTATTATATATATATATATATATACACATATATATATATACACATATATACATATATATATCCATATATACAAACACAGATACACAAAGAAACAACACACACACACAAAAAGATAAAAGATAAGGGATGAGTGTATTTTGAAAGTAGATGTTGAATAAGCCGGGAAGACGTAAGAGTTCAGGGAACAAAAATCTTGGGGTTATATTAAGGAAGTCCTTCGCTGGGAAAGATAGCTTCAAGAGTCCACATTAAAAATTTTAATTTCTTTAAATCCAATTATAAAGGCCATCGAATTTATGTTTTCTTATGAAAAAGCAAGGTCTACAAAATGGAATACATACTTTCACGTTTATAAACATGATGGACAGGTCTCTTCATTCGGCAAAGCTACTATTTGTAGTAGTTCTAATATCCAAGAGATGTTGCAAGAAGCAGGGTTTTCGTCAGTCCGTTAAAATTCCATATTTTTCTATTAAATTTTGTTTTATATTGTTAGGATGGTCTTGCATAGATGCGCTGGTTTGGTGACTTCTTTTTCTTCCTATTTTGAATGGCAAAAAGCGGTATTTGTTAAAAGGAGACTCTTGTGATGGATTTTTCTCAAAACTGGTCTGGTTCAACTGCATTCAAACTAGTGAGATTATCAGTAGGAAGGAATGTGGAAGGAATTTAGAGATGGTACACGTGTTTGCATATGTGGTAGTTGGGAACGCACTTAGCTGATAGTCGTAAGGGGTAGAGGAGGGATGGGGATGTGTCTGTATGGGTGACGGGGGTGGGTTGGGCTGAACCAGGGGGAACTTATCTTAGGTTATATTTTCGGTACATTTAAATGTTTTAATGTAAATACTAATGGAATGAAAGGGTTAGTGTTAATCTAATATTGGAGTCCAAATGCGATGATTTTTAAATTATATCTTATTTTTTTTTGGGGGGGGGGCTTGCCAGTGGGGATTACGGGTGGTGGGTAGATGGTTCTAAATTTAGGTTTTAGGCCCTGGTTGGAGGAGGTTTCTAAGCTATTTTTTCATTAGGCTTATGTTTTAGATTGGTTAGGTTATATTCTGGTTGTATTGTGTGCCAATTGGTGGTTTGGTTGCAATTTAATAGGTGGTATTAAATGTACGGTTTTGCGGGGATAGGGCTTGTTAGGCAAAGTTGTCTGAGGGCTTATGACCAAAGTAGTTATATTGTTAAATAGGCCTTGCTAAGATGCAGGCGATTCTAGGTTGGTTATTTATATAATGTTATGTAATGGTTATATATTCGGAGGGTGTGCTAATATTTTATATTGAAAAGTTGAAGTTTGTTATGGCGATTTTTGCAGATAGCGAGTGCTTTAGGGGCGGTTAAAAAAAAAATTTGGTTTAGGGTGTCCGATAGCCCTTTACTAGGGGAAACGGTTAGTGAGGAATATTATTACGTTTTTTGGATAGCAAAGAAGCGCAATATGCTAGTTCCTGTCCGGTGGTGTATTTTCAATGGGGTTATTTGCATTTGTTACATATCGTTATCATTGAGGTCTCACTAGGGTTATCATTGAGGGCACCATTTACGTTTGTCATCGAGGGGCACCATTTAGGTTTGGTGTATAACATCAAAAAAAGGATTCCGTGTGCGTATGATTGTCTCTAATATAAATGGTTGTGTGTTTGATTATCATAAAGGGAACCGTGTGTGTGACATGCATTTTCAGAACCTACCTCTGCTTCTTCGATGTTGGACCATCTGGAAATTTCTCATCCTGGAGGGAGACTTGATACCTGTTTGACGAAGATTTATCACTCCAAGACGATGAATGGGTTTTATAGTTTTTATTTCACTTTCCCCAGAGGTCCTGCAGAAGGTGGAAGTGAAATCGGCCTGTGTGGGGGTTCTTCTTCTACACACGTCAGCGTTCGTCTCCCCCCTCCCCAGTTAAGAGGGGGAGACAACGGAAAGCCGTCTGTCTTCTTCAAAGCCCAAATCAAATCTCACAGATCTAGCCAACCTGACCACGTCACACATACGTAATCTGGTCAGCTGACCTTCGGTTCTGGTAAACGTGTCTACACTCCGCGTTTACTCACCTCTCTCTCTCTCTGTAATATTCCTTCCCCCCTTTTTATCAAAATGTATGGCGAAGGCATACATTTTCTACTTCCCACATTTACTAAGAATGGGATATATATGCTCACCCCACTGGCAAAGAAAACTGTCATACCTTTATTCAATATATTAAGTAAAATAATATAAACAAATAATACCATGTGGCGCTAATCCTTGCGCCCTCGAAGGTCAACAACTCCCTGTGACCCCATGGTCTCTTCATAATTTAAATCAGAATTTCAGGAGCATCCTTTACTCCCGTCGACACTACGCGTGATCGATAAATTCTCGGCAATCAACCGAATAATAAAATCGAGGTCCATCTGCCTCTTCAAAACGGACTATCATCGTCCTTGGCTTTACAGATCAGCTTTTCTTCCCATAGGTAGCACACACAAAAAAATTTTTCCATCCCAAGCCTTATCCTATTCATCATAAGCCTACTCTTATTACTAGTATTTTGTGGGAAACAAAACCTCTTAACATTCCTTATGGTGGGTAGCCTTCTATTTTCCTCAGTATTTGTATACATATTTCATTCATCTTCTCTTGAGCGATTCGTCACATAATGGCCACGTCAGCCATTGCACCCCCTCTGCCCCTTACGCCATGTCAGAGGGCATTTCATTTGCTCCCTGAAGTTGATTACAACTAGATCCGCTCACGCTGGACAGAATACATTCCGTTTACTGCTATGTCAGAAAAAACTTTTTTTTTTCAAAGTCGGTAAGCGCAACCTGCCTTGAAGACACATAGCTTCACGGAAACATCGGATTTCCACACATGAAGTACTCAAAGTTGCTCCATGTTGATTCTACTCGAAATCAATAGAAATCACGATAAAAAAAATAAAATTCGAATCATTTCTCGAGAATAATGAAATTAATAACTACCCATGTAATTCAACACCTCTCCAAAATTCTTACATGCTTGCCACAGAAATTAAATTCCATTCACGCCCCATTTTTTTCTTTCATTTCTTCATATAGTTTATTTAACCCTATATTTATCCTTTTTTTTCTACCTTACTTATGTGGTCAAAACGTCACTCATGTCGAATAGAACATTTATTCTACATTTCGAAAATTAAAATTAATACCGACTGAACCTTTGACTCTTCCGAAACTTTTTTTTTTATTATTATTTATTACTCTGTTTAAATCTTATTTCTTTCTCTTTTTCCCTATTTTATTATTACTATTATGATTATTAATTAATTAATTAACAACACGTTCTTTCTTTTATTAATCATTCTTTCAATAGACCCCACAAGCAAAGATTCCACCTCCCCATTCTGCGAAAAAAAATACATGTCAAAGAACAAGAAAATTCTGCCAATACCGTTTGACAACACATCAATTACATAAAAATAATAAATTAAAAAATACAAAAATATCCTATAAGCAATCACAAAGTCCTATCTCACTAACAACAAAATTCCAAATAACAAAACACAGATTCGTGGAAACCCATTTGACCACGTCATCAACTAGGTCGGCTGCATAGTGCATCATCTTTTACCATTCCACAGAATTCAAAATTAAAGAAAAATCACAGTCGTTTACAAAAAATACCTAGACATTTACAATTAAAATACATAGTCGTTTCTAAAATAAAATAGAACGACTCACTTATAAAGTCTCAGACAATCCTAACACTCGATGGAACTAAAATTGTCCATGTCAGAAAAAAAATTCCTAAGAAAAAAAAATCGTACAATTAGTGAAAAAGGAAAAAAAAAATCACATTTCAGAACCTATCCATTGTTTTTCATCAAAAGTACATATTGTTTTTCATTAAAAGTTACACTTAGTTCACAGTTTAAAAATGCAACGAAATATTCATAACACATATTTGTGATTGACGTGTTTATCTTTTGGTAAGCTGAAAGGCTCATTCCTGACGCACACTTACTAAAGCCATATGTTCTATTTCTTTTTTTTTTCTTTCTGGTTTACTCACTGGCTGTTATGATTGACACATTTCCAAACAATTTCATTTGTGCGTGTTCTCATTACATTTTCTTACTGTTTCATCGGTCCTTTGCTTTAAACAGAATAAGGCCATTCTTTGTTTTTCCCTTCTAATTTTTTCATTAAGTGATATTTTTCTTCGTTCATAACGAGCTAATTCCTAATACGATAAACATTTTTTAAAACTATTTTCTATATATAAAGTTTTACATCTGTGTGTCTGTATGTCTTCCTTTTCTTTCTTCGTGAAAAGGTTGTACGTGTGTATTGCTTTTTTTTAAATTATTTTTCTAATTCGCCTAGTGTTTTAATGGATCCTACGTTGTGTGTGTGTGTTGATTTGTATTTTTTCTACTGTTCTTTCTTTTTCTCTTTTTTTCCATACATTTTATTGTTTTTCTTGTCCTTTTTTTTCATTTTTTCCCCGTGGAAACCGAAGTTTTTTTCTTCTTTTTTTCTTTTAAACCCACCCTTGCTAGGTGGTCTGGTCAGTTACAGCACCAAATTGAATATGTTATATATTGGTTATCATCGAGGAGCATCATTTACGTTTGGTGTATAACATAAAAGGATTCCGTGTGCGTATGATTGTCTCTAATATAAAGAGTTGCGTGTTTGATTATCATAAAGGGAATCGTGTGTGTGACATGCATTTTCAGAACCTACCTCTGCTTCTTCGATGTTGGACCATCTGGAAATTTCTCATCCTGGAGGGAGACTTGATACCTGTTTGACGAAGATTTATCACTCCAAGACGGTGAATGGGTTTTATAGTTTTTATTTTACTTTCCCCAGAGGTCCTGCAGAAGGTGGAAGTGAAATCGGCCTGTGTGGGGGTTCTTCTTCTACACACGTCAGCGTTAGCAGTATCAGAATTTTTGTAGGAATTTTTGACACCCCTAACACGAAACTGCGAATACAATATAAAAATCTCGTAATTTCTCTGTTAAAAGTGGGTTATTTATTTTCTTTATGGATTATACTTCCAAAATAAACTATTACAGTTGTTTTAAAAGTAATAAAAATATTTTTATTTTTTTTTAAAACAGTAATGAATTTTCCGAACTCAATATTTTTCAATTTTTAAACTCAATATTTTTAAATTTTAAAAATCTATCAAAATTTTTCTATTGATTCTATTTTTACGATATTTTCAGGGTCAATGTGAAATTTTATGTTCTTTCCAATAAACCGAATATAATATTTTAGACAAACGTTTTTTTTAAATTCACGCCCCCCCATTTTCACGCCCCCCCATTTTCACGCCCCCCCATTTTGAAATGTCTATTAAAAAGTAAATAATTAATTTATGTTTAATAGGTTTATATATCACAAATTGAAGAGAAAAGGTCAATAAATAATATATTCAAATTTAAAACAAAAAAAAAAATCAGTTTTTTAGAAATTTACCTGTAAAGTCCGAAGTTTAAAACCTTATTTTATAAGAACACATTTTTTCTTTTTGTCTTTTTTTTTTTTTTTTTTAATGAAACCTTGGTCCTTGCTCCTTTAATTGAAAAAAAAATTAGGGCTTGAATTACATTTTTCGAGGAGTTATAAGCTTAGAAAGATAGGGGGTCGAATAATTTACGCCTCTCATTTTGAAATGTCTATTAAAAAGTAAATAATTAATTTATGTTTAATAGGTTTATATATCACAAATTGAAGAGAAAAGGTCAATAAATAATATATTCAAATTTAAAACAAAAAAAAAAAATCAGTTTTTTAGAAATTTACCTGTAAAGTCCGAAGTTTAAAACCTTTTTTAAAAAAAAAAACACATTGTTTTGTTTTGTTTTTTTTAAAAATAAAACCTTGGTCCTTACTCCTTTAATTGAAAAAAAAAATTAGGGCTTGAATTACATTTTTCGAGGAGTTATAAGCTTGGAAAGATGGGGTGGAATTATTCACTATTTTCACGAAATTTCTGACACTGCTACGTCAGCGTTCGTCTCCCCCCTCCCCAGTTAAGAGGGGGAGACAACGGAAAGCCGTCTGTCTTCTTCAAAGCCCAAATCAAATCTCACAGATCTAGCCAACCTGACCATGTCACACATACGTAATCTGGTCAGCTGACCTTCGGTTCTGGTAAACGTGTCTACACTCCGTGTTTACTCACCTCTCTCTCTCTCTCTCTCTCTCTGTAACACATTTACGTACTTGAACTTTCTCTTGTGCCTACAACTGCAAATTATCTCTGGTTTTGCATTGAGGATCCTCAATTCAAAACCCTAAACCAAATTTTTTTTTTTTTTTTTGCAACCGCCCCTAAGCACTTGCTATCTGGAAAAATCGCCATAAAAAATTTCAACTTTTTAATATAAAATATTAGCACACCCTCTGAATATATAACCATTACATAACATTATATAAATAACCAACCTAGAATCGCCTGCATCATGGCAATACCCTAATCCCTTTATCTTTTATATTTTTTTTTGTGTTTGTTGTTTCTTTGTATATCTGTGTTTGTATATATGGATATATATATATGTGTATATATATATATATATATATATATATATATATATATATACTTTTATTTCAATTTTTCATGGGACCACTCACCCCTAAAACCTCACCCTTATTTTCCCTGTTATTCTGACCACCCCTATAGGTCTGTATCCCTTGCCTTTATGCATCCCCTAGTAATTATTATTAACATTATTATTAGTACTAGTAGTAGTAGCAGTAGTAGTGGTGGTGTAGGTAGAGGTAGTAGTATTGTTATCACTATTATTATTATTATTATTATTGTTTTGTTTTTACCGCTATTATTATTATCATTATATTTCATCATTATAATTGCTGTTATTATTATCCCCGTCATTGCTGCCATAACCGTTACCATTATCTTCATTTTCATTGTAATTACTTTTATCACAGCTATTGGTAATATTATTTTTATTTTATTTCTATCTTTATTATTATTACTATTATTATAATTATCTTTATTATAATTCTCATCACTATAATTACCCTACTATCATTGGTATTATTACCACTTTTATAAGTAGTAAATGTCTCCTTACTTCTCCACCTTGCCAACTACATGTATCCTTAAACATTTTTCATCAAGTTAAGCGCACCCATAGACATTGCCATCCTATCTTCCGACCGCCCACCCTTATAATCACACTCCATACATCATAAAAGAAGAAACTTTAAAATATTGCCGCATATTACCAAATCAATATTATAAACTTGCATTACTCCCCCCCCCCCCAAAAAAAAAATATTAAAGGCGATTTTATAGCCGCTATTTGCCGTTTAGGTTGCACCTGTCAAAAATACCACTCCATAGATTATAGACACCCCAAAAACTGTAAAAATAAATTACCACGCAGCCAAATACACCCCCAATTTAACCCTAAAACATATATCCCTTAAACTCAACACTATGTTAAAGACCAGAAACAATTTTATATATCATACTATATATAACAAGCTTCTCCTTCCTTTATTTATTTAGAATTCAATAAAGCTTTCCCCAACATTCTATAATTCCTCTTAATCTTTTTCGCCCCCAATGAACCCTACGCTTAGACGCCGCATCTCCTCCATGCTACCTAGCACCTTCTCTACTCTTCTGATGAGAAGCATTAGGCTTCGAAATACCCTGGCATAAAGAGTCCTTCAATATATAGTTTTGTGACTTGTGATTTTATACTATTGTTGTCCGATTATGAATATATATATATATATATATATATATATATATTTAGTAAAACTGGTAATTAGTAAAAACCTGAAGAGAGTACTCAATACTATTGCAGAGCAAATATGTATTAATATAGTATTCCAAATACTAACAACCATTTCTGTAAGGTCTGACGAGGCTGTTGGATCGTAAACATGGTCCAACATCCGAAAAATATGTTACCAAACAGATAAAACGGTAATAAAAACAATATAACACATATTTGCTCTGCAATAGTATTGAGCACTCTTTCCAGGCTTTTACTAATTGATATATATATATATATATATATATATATATATCAATATATATATATATATATATATATATATATATTTATATATGTTCATTCATTGATATATATAGATACTTCTAATTAAGTTAATTTTCTCTTCTCTATATCCTGTTTGTTGATTCAGAGAAAAACATTTTCTTGCTTTAATATCTTTTATATCATTTAATGGTGTTTTGTATTTAATGTCCTTTCTTGTGGTACTATATTATTTCTTTTTATCAGTGTATTCACCCTTAATGTCTAAAATGACTCTCATGCTCTGAGAAATATACATACAGATAACTCATATTCACATAGATAAGTAAAATCATCTGCATCTGGTGAACGGTGAGGAAAAAGATGGGTTCATACCTTTTTCAAGTATAAAGGAAAGTAAACACTTCCCTTCATTTTGATTCTGTTTCACTACTAAAGCATTTTTCTACCAGAAATCAGAGAATACATTCAGTTAATAACTTCTGAATTTGAGAAAGCAGACCCTTTTTCTTCCTATGAATTATAAACAAAATGAAATATTGTTAGGATTAAATATGTAATCGATGAAATCGATTGAAAGTACAATTTTATTTTTTAAAACATGACTCAATATTTAAAATGGCAAAACAATTAAGTGTTCGTAATAGAAATCATCATTCTTGCAAACGACCTTGTGTTTGCTTAGTTTGTAAATGACAGAAAAGGAGAAAAGACAAGCATAATTTTGTGGGTCGCTCATTGGTGAACGTATGCCATTAATTTGCATATGTGTTCACAATTGGTAACTGTTAAAAGAGACGAATTCTAAAGCATGAGAGTTGAATTTTGCTTTTTTGTTGGACAGCTTAGACCGAGAACGGTGGAAGATAATATTGAATACATGAGGAGTTGTTGCAAGCTGAGGAAAGAAAGGAAAAAAAGAACTTTCGTGCGTTGTATCGACAAAAGGATGTTTTAAACTGTCACTTTTTTATGTTCCCTTTCTTTCCTATGACAACTTCCCTTGGCTCAACTTTATATATATATATATATATATATATATATATATATATATATATTTGTGTGTGTGATAATTTTTTTTTCTCTTGGCTCAATGTTCTATCATTATTGATCATTTTTCATTTTAGCATTTTTCTACCAAAAATCTGATTATACATTCAGTGGTTTATGGGATGGAGAAGATCCCAGGAGTTTTACTGTTCTGCCTTACCACCTGGTGAGTATTTTGCAAAGTCTTTCCCCTCAAAATTAGAACGTTAGCTTGAATAAATTCTTACAAGGAATATTTCACAAATTGGCAATTATTATCCTTGTGACTGAGTTATACTAGTAGGAGAACCTTTAAAAATGTTATTTGTAGAATCATTAATAGAAGTCACAATTCTTCCTGCAATTTAGCCACCAAGTTTACTTTTATTACTGTTCAATTTCAAGGACACTTTGGTGATCGTTTCATTAGTAGGAGGTATGATCCTGAATGATCTTCACAATCATTGGATATTTTCATCTAGATTATTATATGTATGATTATCTTAAAAATAATGTCTACAAAAAAATTTCAATTCTATGTGTGAACTCAGCTTATTCACAATTTTGCATGTCATATTGATGTGTGCTTGCAACATAGAGATGCATAGTGTGATAAAACAAAGCCTGTTGAAGATTCATGATTAAAAATTGGTGAACAAGTCAATCATAGAACTGAAGTTTATTTCTGCTAAATATAGATTAATTGCAGAAAAGATTATGAATTTATTTTGATGTCATTTAATTTTGGTCTAAAAAAATGTTCTGCATCTTAATTTTTAATTTGGAAACATTACATGCCTTTTTTTTAAGATGAAAAATAACAATTGATAATCTTGCCTTTTTAATTTTAAAGATGAAGAATAGCAATTTTTTAATACAAATTGCTTAGTACAAGGCATGAAGCCACTTGATGTAAGGAGCTAACAAGAATGAAAGATAAGTATTGCAAAGACAGGAGATATCTATTGACCTTAGTTGTGAAAAGACCAAAGCTGTAGGTAAAAGGAAAACAGAGTAGGAAGAGTTGTAGTCCTTAGAAAGAAGCGATTGGAATAGGAAGCTGTATTACAACAACGTATTAAAACAGCGGATTAATGGAGACCTTTGAACCAACGAGTTTAACAAGCTAGAACAAAGGAAGCAAGATGTTGCAGAGGACCAAGGGGTGGTGTGAAGGTGCCAATCAATTAGTTATAACTAATAAAGGTAGACGCAAGACAAAGGGGTAACAGCAATAGCAAAGAAGGATGACAAACACAGATGATTAATTAAAGACGATATGAATCGTGTTTTATTTTTACCAAGAAATAAATGGTAAAATGTATAGCAATTCAGAACCACTTGTTGTATGGAGAGTCGTCCAAAATACAGGCTTTATGACCAGTGATGGTGTCGCTAAACAGTGAATGACTATAATTAATTTTACACTATATTATTTACAGTTAAAAGTGTTTTCAATGTTTATCAACTGTATTTATTTTAACTTAGATTTGAAATCGTCCTTTGTTTTTGCTTAGTTTGTGAAAGATGAAGTTTTGTGTTTTCTGTTTGTTACTATTTTTAGCACATTTGATTGTAGTGCATTACCTGGAGTTTCAGGTTTCAGCTGACAGCGTGTTTTTGTTTTGGAGTTGCCATAATAGTATTTATAGAAAAACATAAACTAGCAACATCACGTCTGTGAGAGAGAGGTTGCAGTGAAGAAGAAAGTGTGGGGCCAATCAAATTACAGATACGTTTCTACACTTTATCAAGAACCCTCAAATGGAACACAGATTCACCAGCTCAAATATGATAACAGTAATCCATACATGGTTTGATAGGAGATTTGTAGAGACATGGAATAGCTGCAGGTGCGAGAAAGTGTTTAGAATGATAAACCAATTTTATGTGAAGCAGAAAGAGCAATGAATTTAATATATGGACTCAAAGAAAGATTTGATGAGAAAGAAAGATTAAGAAGTTTTAGAGTCGACTTCTCATCGAAAGCAGAACCATCCATAAGAATCTCAGAAAGAAAAGGGACACACCTACAATTGAAAGAAAATAGTTGAGTCGTGACAGGATTAAATAAAACAAGCCATTTCTTACCCCAATCCAAAACTTAACCAAGATCAACTTCTAGATCAACAGCATATTTCAACTGATCCAGGAAAGATGGGTGAGAAGCAGTACCAGGATAGAGGGTGGTGTCATCAGCATAAATGTTAATTTCCTCAATAATATTCTCTAGAAGGTCATTTATATAGAGAAGAAACAGTGTTGGACCTAGAATAGAGCCCTGAGGAACACTGGCATTGGTAGGAAAAGAAAATAAAGATACCCAGTCAAGAGTTACTTGCAAGATTCGATTAGACCTAACAATATCAAGAACAGCAATACCATAACATCACCATAACCATAATATCAAAGTTTATGTAGAAGACCAGAATACCACACTCTGTAAAACGCCTTTGTAATGTCAAGCGCAATTACCCTACCCTCGCCTGAATTATTCATAAACTGACAGTTACAGCAGTTAATAGATCAGCTATTGGATGAAATCCACAAACGCCATACAGAATATCACTAAAGAGACTGTTCAGAAAATGAACAAGCCTACTGTTGACTAATCTCTCAAAAACTTTATTAATAACAGAGAGAAGACTAACAGGATGATATTTAGTTGGGTCAGATCGATCACTGGTATTTTTAAAGCTAAGGACAAAAAGGGAAACAGGACTGAAACAAATAGAGATTGAATAATTTCGAGAAGATAGAAGAAAGTTCAGGTGCACAATGTTTAAGAATGACAGGAATCAAATCAGGACTGGGCAAGACCAACAAGAATTCTAGCAACTATCTTTGGAGTAATAAGTACAAAATCAAGAATCTGATCAATTTTTGAAGGAAAATTACAAAGAACAGCACCAGAATCATCAAGAGAAGAATTGTCAGCAAAAGAAGAGATCAGCCTTCATCCTTAGAAGATGAAATTACCTGGAGACCATTAAAAAGAGAAGGAATAGCAGACTTGCCACTATTAATAACATTATTAATAACATTATTAATAACATTATTATAGATTCTCCAAAATCATGAGAGATGAGATAGTCATGGATCCTTTGAAAATAGCTAGACTTAACCTCAGATGAAAACCATGGAGGAGAATGAGATTTGGTTTGAAACTGATGAGGAATGAAGGGATCAATTCCAACAAGAAGGCAGTCAGTTACATTTGAAGGCATACCAAAAATAAGACCTCTATGGAACGTCACATAGAAAGCTGTGAAGCCCATCCTAATCAGCTCTCCTGTAGTTAAATTTTTTTCTATGAAAGAGATGATCAATTGAAAACTTAACAGAAAAATCAGGAGAATGAGATTTGTTTTGAAACAATGAGGAATGAAGATGTTAATTCCAACAAGAAGCCAGTCAGTATCCCCCTTAGCATTCAGAGACATACCAAAAGTAGGATCTAAAAACTTAGGAAGCTGTGAAGCCCATCCTAATCAGCTCTCATGTAGTTAAACGTTTTTCTATGAAAGAGATGATCAGTTGAAGACTTTACCGAAAAATCAATATCAGCATCAGCATGATCAGAAATACTCAATGGAGGAGAAGAGGAAAGAGAATGATTCAGGAACAGAAGTGATAAAAAGATCAAGTAAAGATGATGACGGTTATTATCAGGAAAACATGTAGGGAAGGTGACAATTCAGGACAAGTCATGAGACAGGGAAAAGTTAAGGCAGATATTACCAGCAAGATCTGTGTGATTAGAGTGGGAAAGCAAGTCAGAATAGTAAGTCATCAGAAGCAATTTATAATTGGTCTTTTTTATAATTTTTATAATAAAGAATAGCAACTTATAATTTGTTTTCCCTTTTTTATAATTTTTAAGATAAAGAATAACAATTTATAAATAGCTTTTCCTTTTTTATAATTTTTAAGAGTATGAATACCAATTTATAATTAGTCTTTACATTTTTATAATTTTCAAGATAAAGAATTTCTAAAATAAAGAATAACAATTTATAAATGGTCTTGCCTTTTTTTATAATGGACCCTCAACTGAATCACTCTCAATTAATAAACACATTATAGGATTCAATCAAAATTCTGTCTTTTCATTATTTATATGACAAAATTCCCACATAAAAAAACTATTATACATTGCAGAATCAAAATGGTATTTAATTGATCCAGTTGACAGAAAAACTCTTTCTTGAATGAAGCCCACTCTTTTGCAGCTGATTGGTTGCTAGTCTATGCACAGACATTCTAGAGAATAAATATTTCTTCATGCAAGCAAGAATTTCTCTCAACTAATCTCTACTTAAACCCTTCAAGTGTCATTTTGATTCTAGATACATTTTATAGTATCACACACACACACACACACACACACACACACACACACACACACACACACACACACACACACACACACACACACACACACTAATAATAATTTCCTTATTTTTCAGGCCTGTTCTGGAAGCATGTTTACACTGGTATCTGATGTCCTCTGTAATCTGCACTACATTTACTCCATGTGTAAATTCGGTTTGGTTCCTTTACTACTCGAGTATTTTTCACCACGTTTTCTCACTGGTACGACGATTATTATCCTTTCAAATTAATCACAATTCTTTCTGACATATTTTTGCATTCTTTTTTTAAATACTGTGCGATATTTGTCACTATTTACTTGCCTTCCTATGTGGAGAAGATACATCTACCCCCCTCCCAATGGGGCACTGGATCAGATAAAACTAAAAATTGCCGCAAATGAGAAGAATTTTCGTTCCTATAACTGAGAGCAGATACTACACTTTCATTCTAAACAACGTGTTATACATGATTTGTGTTCAAGAAATAAATTAAAATTTATTATTTAAAATTCTTAAATTCTTATATTATTAATTATTATATTATTAATTTGGTACATTTTATGATTTGAATTTTATTCTTAACAGGAAAAAATAATCCCAGGTTACAAATAAAGTAACACCTTGCATTGAAACAATAAGTAAATTGTGTTTCAATATTAAATTACCCCAAATGTGTTGATTTATGAAGAGTATCCCAAAACTAATGCCTCCTATTTTCCGCTTAAATGAATCAAATGGCGAGTACAAATTGCATTGCTACGATGACTGGGCTTATGCATTCATAACCTGAAAGTTTCATCTTTCTGTTGCAGATATTGACAGTATGAGACTAAGAAAACAATCCCTGTCATAGACGTGTGTCATTGAATTATTGGCAGAAGTGATTGAGAATGGTAGTGACTATGTAGAAATATAAATTCTGGGACACAAAATGTCGCTCATTTTAGTGGTATCACTTCCGTCTTCATACCTTTTTGAAAAAAAAATAGTAGGCTTTATTTTTGGAACAATCATAAAATAAGTAAAACTAAACATTTTTTGTTATTCTTGAGATTTTGAAAAAGATGGCAAAAAAAAAAATGAAACATATGGATTTGAAGCAGCCCAAAATAAACAATAAGCAAAATAAACAATAAGCAAAATAAACAATAAGCAAAATAAACAATGACCAAAAGGACACTTTATTCAGTAACACCATATTTTTTAAGTTTTACTTCTAGTTAAGTTTAATCATAAACAGAATGATAGGCACTTTTATAACTTTTACAGATTTTTTTTATTAAGAAAATTTTTTACATTGGCCATTTACAAACAGGTTACAAAAAGCTATTTTAATTAAAAATGGGCATATGACAAAATGTGCTGTCAAATAAAAGTATATATTTCTTTAAGTGTAAGAGATTATTCTTTTAAATTTTGTTAACTTTCAAAATAAAAAAGTTTACAATTTTTTCTGTAAGCAAAATATATAATTAAACGAAAAAACATTTAAAAAATACATAATTTTACTTACAAATATTTTAATAACTTTTATTTTTTAAAAATAACTTTGCTATTTACTTGCCTCTCCACGATAGTAAAGTTAGATACAAAGTGGGTTTTTAATGTTGAGAAAATTTTAAGAAAGATGGGTGTATATATTAGATATTTATTTGCAAGCATAATAAAATCAAATCTACATCAAACATAGTTTTAATTACAAGTTTTGTTATAAGCACATTTTTAATTGAAAATCTTTTTGTAAATAAAACTCTAGACAATTTTTTAAATTTGATTTCTTTTTTTCCAAAATAAAGTTATAAAAATTCATATTGCTCTCTTTGTTTACAATATAAATCAATTGGAAGTAAAATTTCAAAAATCTGGTGTTATTGCTTTTTTTTTTATTTGAGTGCTTGAAATCCTATATAGTCCAAAATAACTACCTTGTTTTGTTGACGATCTTTAAAGCTAAGAATTATCCAAGCAAGTCTATATGTGTGTGTGATTATATATTCCTATTTTGGTTTCAATTTGTTTGTTTTTATGCATCTACTTTATATGTACATCGGAGAAAGATAATTAACAATGATTGCTGTAACAAAGCCACTAACACATATGCAAATGACCAAGCCGTGGCGCTAGCATGACGTCACAGAAAGAAATGGATATATAGACATTCGGACCGAAGGAAAAGAAAGAAGAAAAAAGTGAGAAAGTGTGTATCAGCATAAAAGGAACTCTTAACAAGATGCAAAACTTGTTAATCCTAAGAACTTTTGCAAGATTGTCAAGAAACTGTGAACCATTGAATAAACAGCTGGATATAGCTGAAAATTAATTCATATAAGTTATTTTTGCATTTTCTAAATTCATATGAGTTATTTTTGCATTTTTTAAATTCATATGAGTTATTTTTGCATTTTCTAAATTCATATGAGTTATTTTTGCATTTTCTAAATTCATATGAGTTATTTTTGGATTTTCTAAATTCATATCAGTTATTTTTGCATTTTCTAAATTCATATGAGTTATTTTTGCATTTTCTAAATTCATATGAGTTATTTTTGCATTTTCTAAATTCATATGAGTTATTTTTGCATTTTCTAAATTCATATAAGTTATCCAAATCCAGACAGACACTGCATGTAGAAATAGAATCATGCAAATCTGTTTTTACAAAATCTTATTATTTTAAATTAAAAGCATGAAGTGAAACACCTTTATTGATCTTTGACATGATAAAATCCACTATGTATCAATATTTTCAACTTTTATGCCATCGGCTAGTCAGTTCTATAAAAACTTATGCGGTTTTGTCACCTAATCTGCAGGTTGATTATTGGCAAACATTCAACCACTCCTATGAAAATATACACATTTTGAAGGCGCCTGGTACAGTCTCCTCTCCAGATATCTAATTAAGTAAAAAGACATAACGGTTGCTGGGAGCGACACTAATTTCCAAATATAATTAAATTTTGAGCGTTTATCACACCAAATGCGAACCCCACCCTAGGTCTTGTTTTGTGTCAAATTGTTTCTCCTCTAAAAGATATTAACAAATGCAATTCTTTTTTGTTTTGATTTTCTTACAAAAATCGGGTTAAAAAGCAATAACAGCACAGGAAATTAGAAAATTTAATTCATTTTAAAATTGGAAGTTGTCTTTAAACTTTCTTTATAAATCAGTGCTTAAAACTTTTTCATTTTCCAAATATTTTCCATCATTTCTCCTGATTTATTTGTGTTAAGGCATTTCAACCTTTTTTGGTTTGTCAAATTTATGTTCTTTCTTTATCTGACAGAATGGTTAATTGTAGCTATAGACCACTAGAAAAAATAGACCTTCAAAATATTCCAGTAAAGACCTAATAGCCAACTGTGATTCTCTCCAGAATGTGCTGCTGCCATTGCGCATAGAAATCACTTTTTCCATTGCTTCCAACATAATAGATGTACTGAGACTAAAGCTGCCTTCAGGACTGCCAACAACTACTGTAAAAGAGTAATAAAGAATGCGAGAGAGTTGTATGCTCAGTTCGTTAAGTCCAAAGTAGCTTAGTAATGGCTTAGTGTCTATCAGTTTTGGCAAATAGCAAACAGGTCCTGAACCGAAACGAGTGCTCTATCCCAACCATCATCAATGGACCTGAAGTAATTTCGTCAGCATCAGACAAGGCCAAACTCTTTGCCAAGAACTTTGCAGCTAATTCTACCCCATGTGATTAAGGCTGCCTACCCCCCCGTATTTCCTCCTGTATCTGAAAACATGCTATGCATATGTGATGTTGTCAAGCTAATCAAAAACCTTGATTCCAGTAAAGCCATTGGCCCTGACGGCATTCCAATTATAGTGCTGATAAAGCTTCAACCAGAACTAGCTCCCATACTTACAAAGCTGTTTAAGCGTTGTCTTAAGGAGGATTGCTTCCGAACACCCTGAAAAACCTCATAAGTATGCCCTGTATTTAAGAATTCAGGTGATCGGTCATCTCTTTCTCAATACAGATCAATAAGTCTCCTGTGCATCATGAGTAAGTTGCTGGAATCTGTGTTAAATAAAGAAGTTGTCAACCACCTCGGCAAAAATAACTTTCTTAGTGGCATGCAATATGGTTTTCGTTCTGCTAGATCTACAGCAGATGTTACTATAATTATTTACCTCCTTCCTAACAATTGAAATACGATGATAAATAGAAAAACTAAAAATCAAAAAAATCAACTAAGAGAAAGTCAAAATGATGAACAAGAGAAGATGAAGAAATTGTGGCAACACTGAATTCCCAGACTCCTCTATGATTAATTCAAGTGTATTCACAAGTTGAACGTTTTCAATTGAAGGCATATGTGACTGTTTTTTATTTTGTGTTCGTTTTTGTCTTTGTCTTATTTACCCACTGTTCGAATTAATATTTTCATAATTAGTTTTTAGCTCTGAATCGTTGAAACAAAACTATAGTTATGCAAAATAAATGTTATATACATGTTTGTTACGTTTGTATTATATTCATTATCAGAAAGCAAGTGCTTGAAGTTATGAATTCTAAACAACATAAATGGGAATAAAATAACTATGACAAAAATGAAGAAAAATATGATAAATATTTGCCCAAGCTTTTAAAATTTCAGTTATTAGTTTCTGGCAAGCTAACCCAATTTGTCTTAGCCTTACTGCTCTACATCCCATCATACTTTATAGACAAACTGTTTCATTGCTAATTGCAGTGATTATAAAGAATAGATTAAACTACATTTTTTATTTATTTCTAAATTTGTTTCAGATAAAAAATTATTAATGGGACAAAAAGCATCGCAATACAAACAATTCCTTGCCAGCAATCAGCACATTTTGGCCAAGTAAGAAATTCTTTTTCTATTTACATTTTTTCGTCTTCCTCAATTTGACTAAATTTAGTTGTCATCTGATGAATTTCAAGGAGGTTGTATATAAAACATTATTTTCAGATTTAATATGTTATTTTAATGTTAATTGCTTGTTAATGTTTAACGTGTGTAGATGTGCATTCAGTTCTGTGGTGTCAAACGTTAGTTCTATCCTGCTACTTGAAAACTATCTTTAACATTCTGTTTAGTTGAAAATGAAAAACTATTTGTTGATTAAAAAGTTGTTTACTATCAATGTGTCGTGTTGAATCGAGTAGAAGGCTTTCTGATTGGTTAACCAACATTCAATTATTATTCTATTGGAAACTCTACATACTTTCATATTAAGTTGTGTTAGTTGCTGTACAAAGGAGAGATTGAATAGAATGCGAAGCAATGTCAAGTACTTCTTGCCAATGACGATCATCCAGTTGCGAGTTTGATCGTTTTCTAAATTGTACTATTTTCTCTCTCGCATTGTTCATTGCTGATTAATTGGTATGGAGTCGAATGGATAATCACAACTCCATGTTGTGAGAGAAACTCTTTTAGTCCACCTGAAATGAACTGACTCCCTTGATCACTATGGATAGAATCTGGGCAACCAAAGAAGGTAAATAAATTCTGGAAACTTTTTATGACAGTTTTGTTGATATATGCTGGCATGGATAGACAAAGGGATACGATCATGAGTAAGTATTTGCAATTATTCGTAGTTGCTTTTGAAATCTATTGAAAGGCGTTCAAAGGGCGATTGAGTATGGATTAAACGACCTGAGGGGAGTTTGAAGAATCTTTGTTTTAGTTCAGCACATATTTGACATTCAGCGCAGGTACGTTTAACATCTTCCATAGAGAATGGTAGATTCTTCTGTCTCGCAAAACGATTCAACCTCGATACTTCTGGATCACAGGGTGCTGCGTGCAGATCTTTTAGTGATAATGAGTATGAAATAGAGCATGAATGAGAAAGAGTATCTGCAGAACTATTAAGGGAACCTATACTATATCATAAGATTAGCTGGAAAGTTCAAGTCTCCATCAAAGTAGTTTATCATTTTTAATGCGGTTTGGTGTCTGAGTGGTAAACATATATGAAGCGGCCTGTTGGTTAGTAAAGATGGTAAAATGTCAACCAAGTAAGAGATCACACTATTTACGCACAGATGTGACAATGGCTGCTGATTCACGTTCTGCTGCTGAGTGTCGACGCTCCAGCTGCGTCAAGGTCCTGGAAAAAGATGCTATTGGACATCCATTTTGAGAAAGGCAGGCTGCTAATGCTGTCATAGATGCATCCGTGTCTACTGTGAATCGAACTTCATCCTCTATCGCTGAAACTGAAGCCTTACAAATTTCATCTTTTATTGCCTGAAATTGATTTTTGAGTTTTTCAGTAATAGGAAAGGTTGTAATGTTTAACAAAGGTGAAATTCGATCGGAGAAATTCTCTACCCAAAGTGAATAGTATGAGAAGAGACCTAAGACCCATTTGAGTGACTTGCTACAGTTTGGAATTGTTAATTCTTTTAGTGGTGTGAGTCTGTCTGGATCAGGACTGATTGTTCCATTTTCCAATAGGTGCCCTAAAAACTTAAGTTTAGTTATATCATATTCACATTTTTCAGGGTTCAGTTGCAGATTAACACGATCGACAACTTTTTCAAATGCTTTCATATTTTCATCCAATTCTTGATAAGTTTTTTCTTTGATGACGATGTCATTTATGTAGGCAAAGATACCTTTGAATTCGTGTTCTTGGATTATATTGTGCATAATGCGTTTGAACACAGCTACCGATTTTGTTAATCGAAAAGGTAACCGAGACAATTCGTATAGGCCTCCGTCAGCTTCGAATTCTGTATAAATTCTTTCATCTTTATGAATAGGTAATACGCAGACTTCAAATCTAATTTATTAAAAATTTTATATTACGATAGTTGGCGTATAATATTTGAGATTGTTTGGAGTGGAAAAGAGACAAGAAATATCGATTAATAGTGGCAGAAAAATTATGCGATGCTTATGTCTTTCATTGTGGGTTACTTAGTTTTTCTACTTCATTCCGAATAAATTCTCGATCAAATGCAGAGTAATTCCTGCCTTTTGTTGCAATTGGTTTACAGTTATTTGATAAATTGACAAAAGAGCAGATGGCTCGATTTTCATCTGTGCGACCTTACAGATTTGTAAGGGATTTTTCCATTAAAAAGGAATTCTACATGGTTATGTAGCTGCATAAATTCTTGTCCAAGTATAATAGGAGTACACAGGTTGGGAAGAATAGAAAAACGCATATTAGGATACATTTGCCCATAAATTGAGATAGACACAACACGGTGACCTTGGGTTTTGCTTGTAAGGTTTGAAGAAGCCATACTTACTGTGTCACTGGAAGGTAGTATATGAAAGCTGAATGATCTCACAACGTTCATTTTTATGAAATTTGTAATGCTTCCGCTGTCTATCATACATTTCAGACAAGTGTTGATTATTGTTGCCTTTACAATAGAATATTGTGAACGAGGTGTGGATTGAGATGAACTGTAAGAGCAGTATAAGCAGAGTTAGTTCTTAAGAGGTATCGGCTTTCTTTTAGATCAGCAGACTTTAGGGAAATGGTCTCTCTTTCCATATGTAAGACAGTCAGCATTCCTAGCAGGGCAATAGTTTCGAGAATGATTTTCATACCCACAGAATTGCCATTTGACATAGTGAAGTGCTTAGTTCTCGAAAAAGTAGCACATTCTTTAGTTGAGACATAGGATTATTTTTAGATTCTTTTGGATACATTGATAATTTTGCTATATTATTTTATTTTTTTATTTTTTATGTTGAATAAATTGTAATAAAAATGAAGACCTTTTTAAATGAGCAAAAAGGTTTTATTCAACATAAAATACAACCAGTAGGGATGTATAGCAAACAGAACGAATGAATGAATGATCAAATTTCAAACGTTATTTTTAAGTCTATACCGCGCATGCGTACTAACGCTACATATCACATCATAACAACCTGTTTAAGTGGACGTAATTTTAAGCCATCGTAACTCTCATGTACATTTCTTGTGAGCGTTGCTATTAGAAAGGTTATTGAAAAAGGAAGAGGGATGAAGTACAAGAATGAAAAAGAGAAGTACCTAGTAGTTTAGCAGACCACTTGCCACAAATTTTAATAACTGCTGCAATCAATCCTTCATTAGATGATGGCTATCCTCTATTATTCCCCATGCTTTCTTTTTGCATTCTCTTATGTAGTGTTTTCTTTAAAATGAAATGTTCAAATGGAGTTTGTATAGAACAAAAATACATGAAATTCAGTTCCTGTCTTTTTCATCTTTCTATTAATAATTTTCTGTGACCACTTCTTGTATGTCTGTGTGTAATTCTCGTCTACGTTACTTAAACATTTTTTATTTACTTTTAGTTATTGAAGTCAAACATGTAACTTTAAACTTAAAAAAATCCTATTAAATAAAATAATTAAATTTAAATTGATCATAATGTATTTCTGTTTATTTGTGAATGAAAAGCAACCATTTTAATCGTTTATTAATAGTTAAAAAGAAAAATGAATTCATAGGAGACCATGAAAGGGATTTGAAAGTGTTTAAACTATCGAATTTATTTTCTCACTGTATTTCAAAAACCCAACAAAACTCAAATTCTTGCTTTCAGGAAATGTGTCTCATTTATATTATGCCTTTTTTTACAACTGCCTTTTCTTTATCATAATGCAAAAAAGAAAGAAAGAAAGAAAATGAGATCAACAAAAAGAGAGAACAAAAGTCATCTATGGTGGTTTATCTATCGACCATGCTTTGCAGATGGTGGCATTACTGTCAGATTCGACCTTTAGCTTTCCAGTACTCAATAACCTCAGTTATTTTTACAGGGTCTGATTGATAGCCAATGCATGCCCCTTTTAAATCAGGAAATATGCTGTTTTAGTTGAAAAGATAGTTTGGCCCAAGATCGCACAAAAGAAAGTCCTGTAGTGTCCTTGTGGTATAAAAATTGAATGGTTTGAAAACTATTATCCAATAATAATTGTAATTCGAATGGTAATGTATTTTTTATATAATGTTTGTTCTTTCCTTCGTGTATTATAATATATAACACATCACATGTTTCTGTAACCTTTTTGTATGTTTGCCTTCAAACTGTCTGTAAATCCAACTGTTTCATCATTATCACCCTGCTTTTTTTTTCTTTCAATCATGTTAACACACACAATATGTGCAGGAAAATATACCCATACGCATGATCGCATAAAACCTAATGACTAGAATATAAAATATTAACTTATTTAAAATAGTATTTAAACAGTAAATACAAGTGAAGAAACCGATCAGTTTTGATTGATCTCCACATCCAAACAATTTTCCAAATTAATCTAATCGCTCACTAGTTCAAACATCAAATTTATGAAAGTAAATAACTTGTTGGGTTCATAAATTCAAAAAGTAAATGTTCTTGAGAAAGGTGCATATGGCCACCAACAGTGCTTCTTCCATGTGTGTTTTAGGACGCCATTTTTTATCCGTTGCTGTGTTCCTCTCTTTGTTTGAGAGGATAAGATACAATCAAAGTTCAAAGCCTTTATTTCAGGGATTTTTGAAAATGTGAACCAAAATTTAAAAGCTACTGTTTTATTTGTACCAAATAGGTTGTAGGTTGGTACCTTCCAAGCTTCTTTTATAGATATCTACATTATTCACCTTTCTACTAGAACAGATAGTGGCTGTCGTCAGACAACTGTAGCAATGACATAATTCATGAACTCTTATCTTTTCCTCTTTTTATACAACCTTGACTTTAACACTTGTTCAAACAAATATAATTGCAGCAAAGTTTGTTGGTCAACTAGTAGGACTATGCAGGTTCCTAATTTCCATAAATTACCTAGATTACAGGATAAATTAAAGTAAAACTAAACCATTTGTTTAATATTTTAAATCTGTAATGGTTAAGTTCATTTTCAGACAAATTCAGAGTAAAAATGATTATGGCCCAGGTGAGGTTCGAACTTACAATTATCGTCTCTAAGTACAGGGTTCGCCAATAAATAGGGAAGATTTTAAAAAGTTAATTAGTTATTGAAAAAATGCACTTTAACAACTTTATTATGTATAAATGAAATCTACTTCTACATCTGAAGGTAAGGTTTACCCTTCCTCCCACAATGCTAGCCCTCCCCCATTGCTGCTTCACTTAAAAAAGAATGATAAAGAATGTAGATTCCATTTATGTATAATAAAGTTGTTAAAATCTATTTTTTCAATAACTAATTTATTTTAAAAATCTTCACGATTCATTGGCGGACCTTGTACAATATGCTAATTGATATGCAAATGGTGGCACTATTAAATACATAAACTATCTTTGACTTCCCTCTTCTCTCCATCAAACTTGATACAAATGGAAAAATGGATGAATAGTGATTTGTCTGTTATTAACTTGTACCTAATGATTTTGTATTACGGCTTTTGACTGACAGTAAAACATCTGACAACTTTCTCTAAATTTAGAAAAATATTGCTCAGGATTAAATATTGAAATCGATGTAATCAATTGAAAATAACTATTTTGTTTTTAACAACAGTGAACGATATTTTGCGTAAATAACTTACAACAGATGCTTTATGCAGCAGAAAAGCTATTAATTACAAAAGTATGGGAAAATGGACTTTGTATATAAGATTTTACAAGAAAAAGTTTTGTAGGTACAAGTAAGTTATATGTAATAGGATTCATACATGCAAATAGTTGTTGCTGACTAGAATTCATATTGGTGTTATTATTGGTGTCACATCTGATATTTGAAACTGTTTTTGTTGCAAAGAGTGTCATAGATTGTTTAGTTGGATCACGTTTTGTCAATTATTTATTAAGATGTAGTCAGTCAGAATCAGCAGATTTGAATAAATGCAAGACACAACGAGATGAACAAAGCTTCTGAAACTTAATATCTCAAAGGAAAAAGGACCTGTGGAATAACAAAGTACTAAATAAAATTCAGTTTTAAGTGACTCTCTTAAGGAGATTGAAGGTTTAATCCTCAGAGGAGATTACTTAAGACTTCTACTGAGTCAATGGTTAAAGGAGCAAAAGCATACTACTCCCGTGGCTTAATTAAAGGGTTCCAGTCAAAATTCCTGCAGATTCTTAGTTTAACAGAAATATTCCTGGGTTCAACAAGAAGATCATAGAATACATCGGCCGAAATGTTGTGAGAATAACATTCAAGATGAGATCAAAAGTCTAAATAAACAAAATAATATAAATCAGAATGAGGTTTGATGACGATATGAATATTATTTGCTATCTATAATATGTTTCAATGTTGCTTATAATAAAAAATGAAAAGTTAAAAAATACTGCAAGAATATTTTAAAAAATCTATAGAATTTGTAATAACTTTCACAATCATCTCTACAATCTAAACCAGCCTTCGGGACAAGATCAAAGTGTAGTATCTGTTCCGACAGATGCTGCACTTAAGATAATTTGTACCAGTCAATGGAGGGGAAACCCTCTATACTGGGACAATTATTATTTTTGGTAACCAGAGTGCCCCCTTTTTGCCTACTTTTAGGGGAGCTGGTTTTTACCTCACATTAAAAACGGCCTTGTGCCTAATTTGCTCAGTGGGGGAGCAAATAAATACCATCTCTACAATCTAAACCATATTTGGTGCAAATAAACTTTAGTCTGTGTCTGACTTGTCCACCAAGTTTCAGTCATAAATGCCCAACAGTTTTTGTTTTATTGACATTTCATTCACACCTAGATATGATATGTAAAAATGTCAATAACTTTGATTTTTGTTGTGTTTTGTAAACATTATCTTTGAAGATTCATGGTTAAGTGAGAGCAAACTGATTCAGTATTATTCATCCAACTGATAAACAGATTATCAAAGAATCCCCCATATTATTGAATGGTGGGTTGAAACAAAAACTCTAGGATATTCATGACTAAAACTTGGGCATAGACTGAAATGTATTTCTAGCATGGTTGGATTGCAGAAAGAATTGAGATTTTTATTAATGATTCCATAGGTGACATGTTTTTTTGGAGAATCACTCTGTACTTGTCAACAAGGACTAATTGATCATGAATTTATGGTTTAATGCACCTGGCTAAAAATTTCCATTTTTTACATTAGAAAAAACATTGTGAATATAAAATTTTTTTTTTATATTTTATAAAAATAAATATTCAGATTTTTACTCCTATTCACCAAAACAAGGTATATTGCTACTTTAATGTAAGGGTCTACAATTTAGGATTATGTCTACAAGTGACTATGTGAGGAGTGGAGCAACGAGCTGTCTGTTTACATTATATTTAAACTTCTGCGGATTAGTACAGGAAAACAATAAGGGAATTCCAAAGTCTAGAAGCTATTGGAGTAGAAGACTTTCCGACATCTAAGGAATTCAACAGTGAAAGAGTGGGATTTTGCTGCTTGATGGGTTAGTTAGAGTATATACACCAAGGAGGAATAATCCTAAGAGTTCATCATGTAACATTGTCCAGGAACTAACACGTTGTAGTTTTCAGTAAATAAAGAATAAAAAAGAACTTCCACATTTTTTTTGTACAACAACATTTATTTCCTCATTCTCTCGTTACCACTCTTACGTCCCTCACAGGATGGACGTCATCCATCCTTCTCACGTGATCTTGAACATTTATCACGTCTCTAACATGATCTTTGTTTTAAAGCCTTTATTTTACCCTACAGGTGACGTCATTTGGCCTGTATTTGCATACACTCATCCATGCTATGTTAGATTCTTTCACATGCTGAAGAAAAAAAATTCTGCACAAGAATTTAGAACCTGTTCCAGGGTAAAATAAAAAAAACCCTCAAATTCACAAAAACATGAACAAATGAATCCAAATAAAATGTCCCCTTTTGTTCCGTCAGAAATATTTTCCTTTTCTTTTTATTTTTTTTCCTTTAAAAAAGAAATTCAAACGTATTTCTCTAAATATGTAATGACAACATTTTATTATGTTGAAAGGGGAAGAAACTCAGTTTACTGTTTCAATAGTGAGAATGTAGTTTTTTTTAATTTTTTTAAAAATTGCCTGTTCAGTGTCAAAATGTTTCAGCTTCGTTATCCAAAATTAAAGTTTTTAATGTCAACAATAAATTACAAAGCCAGGCAAATCGAAGCAAGATTAAATTCAAGTGCCATTGAATAGTCCTTGATGTTTGCTGGCACCATGTCTATAAATTCACCAAACTGAAACGATATTTTTATTTTAGCAATAAACTGACTTTATTGCTATAGACAGTTTTAATGCCAGGTATGTTATACTTGTTCATTGTATAGACAGATTTGTTTGTTACATTTTTTTTCATTGTGCAAGTTTTTTTTCTCATTTTCTTAAACAACATATAAATTTCCTGTACCTATCACATAAGTCATATTAATATTTCTCTCCGAAATTCTTTGACTAAACTAGTTAGCATAACCTCTTGCCTAGTCCTACGACTTATGTCTCTTAATTGCTCAGCTCCATATAGTGAAATTATTTGAGACAACATTAGTTAATCTTACCGTTTGTTTTAGTCTAAGGCCTCTTTGTCTCTGAACTATTCAGCCACTTTTGACGAGATTACTCAAGACAATTACAGCCCCATTTCGTCTCTTAACTGCTCAACCTCCTTTTGGCGAGATTTTACGAGACAATTATGGTTGACACCTGATCCAAAGGGCCAGAGACTTAATGAGATATCAACATATTATGCAACAATTATTGCAATTTCCCTTTTTTATCACAACACAGTTTGACCTTATCATTTTTTCGGCAACCCTTCTATCTAACACGTGCATTATTTTAGTCACTTATTACTTCTTTAATTTCCATTTAATTTTCTAAGCTACTTTTATTTGCAACTTGAACCATTAAAAAGTCCAATCACTTCTGATACAACATTTATTCTCATTACCATTGTGATATCCCTCATGTGCATCATCTCGAATATTCTTCATATTTCTAACGTGATCTCCTTTATTTTTCCCTACCGTTGACATAATTTTGCATGCATTTGCATACGTGCATCCATGCTTTGTTACAATCAGAGCAAATTCTATTAAAGCAGGTACAGGGATGCAGCATTGCAGTAATCTGACGGGAATTGGTCGATAATGTCAAATGTATTAGATTGGAGATTCTTTTTTTGGGCTCTGCCTAGGAGGGAGAGACTATTGGTAGATGCACTAACCCAGATGTGATGACAATACTCCATATATGGGTGAATGGTAGCTTTGTAAAGAGATACTCTCAGGTGTGAATAGTTTTCTAGTATGATAGAGGTATCCCAACTTCTTTGTTTGTTCTTAATAAAAATTCAACTCATAAAATTATTTTTGTTCATTTTCTTTTCCAATTTTTCAGATGCCCGTCTCTGCTCTGGCAGCAAGTTCTCAACGCTCCGACAGACATGCATCATATCAACCTGCCATCACAACAAAACATCTCAGCAGTCATCAAATTGCAAAACAGAGCAGAATCTAAAGGAAACCATATATTGACAATTGATAATTTCCCTCAGGTTTGTATTTCACTTTTCTCTTTCATTTGAAGAAGACAAAAAACATTTTAATTTGGTCAATTCTTTCATTCCAACCGATTATTTGGATGGCTGTGGCTTCTTATGGCAGCAGTTGGAAATTAATGACATGTGGTATCAATTCACTTCCTTTGCTCTCTCATTTTTGTCTTCGATTTATTCTTGATAACATCAGTGGTTGGTCGTAAGTGTTATTAGCAAAGAACTGCATAAAATCATTTGGAGTTTAAGAATCCGTCTGGAGTTTTCTTTCTTTTTTTAACAGTATTTGCACATAATAACACACAACTCCATGGAACAGCTATCCAAAAAACAAACCAAAAAACTCTTTCATGATTCAGTAAAAAGAGAAATGTCTATTCGCCATATCTCACTTTTCACCTGATTTTTACCTGCACAGAAACATTTTTGCAATTGCTTTAACTTTGTATGATAGCCTCTCACTGTGAACGAGTGAAATGTTTTGAAAGTTTTTAAGTCTTAATTTTTTAAAAGTCCATTAAATCCATTATAAATAATAAACAACTTTTTTTATCTTAGAATCTCAAGTTTTATTTTATTTCACAATAAATGTTTTTTAGTTTTTTACTACATCACCTCACAACAAATACAACATTAAAAACGTTAACGGTCATTTATGCAATTACCTAATTTTAGTGTTAAATTTTCAAGAGCAAAATCAAAGTTCTTTATGCATTTTTTATAGTCATTTCTTTTTTTGTTGCCATTTTATCTAGTGGTTGCTATAGAAGTATGTTTCCTTTTATGAAGAGAAAGGATATAAAGACACGCTTGCTGAGTTTGCATAAATAGACTAATGTTCCTTTAGCTAATTATTTACTTCTTAACTTACTGAAATGAGTGCTGCACACACAGAGACACCAAGGTTTAATTTCACTTAAATTATTTCTACTTTATTGTCAGTATCTCATTCGCATGGCTTCCATGGATAGACTGATTTGAAAAACTTTAGTTTTTCTCTGATTCAAAAACGTGACATCATTCATTATTGTTCAACCCTGTTTTGTTTACTGTTTGACGTGTTACCTCCTGCCACAAATTGATATCATTCACCTTTTATTCAACAATGGGAACGGTTCTGTTTTACAGGTTTGGTTTATCATGCATTCAGTGCGAACCTTGTCAAAATTCACACTTCATCTGTTTTCATGCACATCAAAATGGATGTCTCAGTTGTAAGCAAACATTGTTGTTGTATAAAATTTTGTAACTTTTTGAATGATCCCCTAATATGTAACTAGGATCACTATTTGCTCTTATAGTTTATGTTTTATCTTTTTACTAGCGGGGGCGGGTGTACCCGGTGTTGCCCGGGTGTTTGTAAGTGTGTGTATGGGGGGGTAAGTAATAACCCTGCTTAAATATTATAAAAAAGACGATGTTAGAAAAATCGGAAAAACCAAAACCAAAACGGAAAAAAAATGGCATAAACAAACCTGTCGGATCGAACTTGCAATCTTAACATAACAACGCTGTGTGTACAGGGGGGGGGGGTAAACTGTTGCCCATGTGTTTAAAGGTGTAAAAGAAAAGAAAACCGTTTTGGTCGGGAGGTGGGATTTAACCCAGAAGCCTTGGTGCGGAGGTGGAAACAAAAGCCAACTACTTAACCGTCTCGACCATGAGTGAGAGTAATTGATTAGCTTGTTAAGTTAAGGCTTATAAAGCGAGTGAAAGAGGTTTGATTGATAGGAAGATGCTAAATGAGGTCATCGCGGAATCGTTACGATGCCGTGGCAGGCTGATATAAGGAGAAACTCCACATTGATCAAAAGCTGAGAACAATGTCTATTTATTTGCTTCCCCACTGAGCAAATTAGGCACAAGGCCGTTTTTTAATGTGGAGAGAGAGGGAGGGGGGAGGGGACCAGCTCCCGATGGGTGGGAAATGGGAGCTGGATAGTGACAATTGGTATGAAGGGTTGCCCCTACATTGACCAAGGTCTGATATGTGGGGTTACCCCCACATATGGTCTTTGCTTACAGTATCTGCTGGAACAGATTGTATTTATTTGCTTCCCCACTGAGCAAATTAGGCACAAGGCCGTTTTTTAATGTGGAGAGAGAGGGAGGGGGAAGGGAAAAGGGGACCAGCTCCCGATGGGTGGGAAATGGGAGCTGGATAGTGACAATCTATATGAAGGTTTGCCCCTACATTGACCAAGGTCTGATATGTGGGGTTACCCCCACATACGGTCTTTGCTTGCAGTATCTGCCGAACAGATGATATTTATTTGCTCCCCCACCGAGCAAATTAGGCACAAGGCCAATTTTTAATGTGAGGAGTGAAAGGAGGGGGAAGGGAAAAAGGGGACCAGCTCCCGAGAGGTGGGAAATGGGAGCTGGTTAAAGGTCAGGTATGTGGGGTTGCCCCCACATCTGGTCTTTGCTTGCAGAATCTGCCGAATAGATACTACACTTTGATCTTGTCATCCGGGCCACGGAGGGTCGGGAAGTGGTTTCGTATTTTATACGAAAAAGCTGAATCAACACGTGAGAAGCCAAAATAGCAATAATTTTGTAAAAGTCCCTGTAAATAAATCTAGACGCGACCTGCATTCCCAAATCATAGATATTATTATCTAGGGGCTATATACACAGTTCTAAGCGATAGTACCCCCATCCCCGGGACTGTCGACGAAAAAAGCCTTTTCGAGACATACAGAAAATGTGTGCGCGCATTTGCCTTTTATATATATAGATTCTGATCATTGAGAATTGTGTTGTCATATGTTTCTATAAAGTGAAATTACCTCCGTGTGATTTTTAATTTATTTTCTTCGGTGTAACATGTATTATTTGGCTGCTCTGCTTAAAAGAAAATTTTTTTTTAAATTATATTTTCACCCCAAACAAGGCACATTGCCACTTTGATGTAGGGGGCTACTATTAGGGACACAGGCTACAGGGGTACTAGGTGGGGAGTTGGGCAGCAAGATGTCGGTTCACATTACACATATGATATTATGTCTTTACTGTTTGAGTTGCATTTAATGGGTAGAATGAGTTAGAGAGAAGGAAGGTTTATATTTATTTCTGTTTTATACAAATGGCTATTTTACTGTCAATGGTTACCTGCACACTTTCTCATGACAAACTTTGACTACATACATAAAACTCTCATTGGGGAATAGTAGAAGCTGTCTTAAACCTGATCAGTTACCATTTGTAGTGATGCTTTTATACCAAAATCAGATTAGAAAAGTCTTGGGCATTCTTGTGTGCTTACTTTAAGCCTGAAGTATAATTCTGTGCAGCTTGAGGAGGTCCATCATCCCAGACATTAACTTTGAGAAGAGGTTAGTTTATTGCTAATTGATTGAGGCATCTCTATTGGGGAATGTTGACAGGGCTGCTCAGGCAATTTTTCTGTGGGCAGAATTCTTTTCCTCTAATGCGCGGCTTTAAACCCCACTTTCCAGACATTGAATCACATCTTCCTGCCATGGAAGGGAGATAAATAATCAGCTGTCTCGATTCTGACTACCCTCTCTTGTAATTTTTTTTTTTTTTTTTTTACACAGTGGTCACCACTTATCAAGGCCCAGAAGCCACTCAGGGATAAGGGTTATTGCAAGTACATTATGTTAGTGTGGAGAGTTGATGAAATGTTTACTTAAGGGGGCGGTTCATTAGGAATTTGTTAACGTTGGACTTGAACACATCCAAGTTGTAGTCAGGTGGGAAGCAGGCAGACGGAACAGAGTTACACAGGCGTACAGTTCTAAGAAAGAAGCTTTGTTCATGGAATCCACGTTTTGATTTAGGCATAGATAAAGAGTGGGGGAAATTTTTCACAGTGGATTCGGCTAGACGGGTGTTTTTCGTGAAAGATTGGCGAGGGGGGACCAGAGATTGGAGTTCAGACGAGCACCTGCTATGGAAATAACGATAAAATAAGGATAGGCTCACAACGTCTCTTCTGTGGGAGAGAGGTTGCAGGGTAGAGAAAAGGGCATCCCCCACTAAGCCACGAAGTCTATTTTGTATTCTGTCAAGGCAGGATAGGCTGTTTTTAGCAGCTCCTGCCCAGATATGGCAGCAGTATTCCATCCTTGGACGTACTTGGCTTTTATATAGATAGAGAATTTCATCAGTAGTGAGATATCTTCTGGAGCGGTAGAAGTATCCCACCATCTTTCCAGCAACCTTGGCAACAGACTTGATGTACATGTTCCATTTCAGATCAGGAGTAAAGGTCAAACCCAGAAGCTTGTCAAAACACGGAGCCTCTCCCAGACGAGAGCCATCCATCCAAATTGATGCCAGATGGGGATCAGAGCGTTGATGATGTAAGGATAGGAGTTTGGTTTTAGATGCAGTAAAGGTAACCAGCCACGTCTTCCCCCACTGAACCACGCGAGCGAGATCAGAGGAGAGAGAATCAGAGAGAACTTTGTCATTTACAGCCTTTGATGTGTTGCTGTAGATGGTCGTGTCATCAGCATAGATGTCAACGAATGATTTAAGTATGTGTTTAGGGAGGTCATTGATGTAGATCAGGAAGAGAGTTGGGCCCAGGATTGACCCCTGAGGGACTACAGCATTAATACTGCAGGCCTCTGATTTTTGTCCATAGACCACTACTCTTATGAGCCTATCGGAGAGAAATGATTTAATGATTGAGAAAACATTTCCAGTTATACCGTAGCTGGAAATCTTGTGAAGTAGACCCTTATGCCATACCTTGTCAAAGGCCTTTGATATGTCAAGAGCAATTGCCCTAGAAATGAAGCCTTTGTCAAGAGATTCACTAATCCTGTGAGATATAACCGTCAGCACATCTGCGGTAGATCTTGCAGAGCGGAAAACATATTGTGTGTCACTAACAAGGTTGTTTCTGCTGAGGTGGTTGACTATTTCTCTATTTAATATGGATTCCAGCAACTTACTCATAACACACAGGAGACTTATTGGTTTGTACTGAGAGGGAGATGACTTATCACCTGAATTCTTAAATACAGGGCAAACTGATGAGGTCTTCCAGAGAGTCGGAAAGCACTTCTCCTTAAGGCAGCGCTTAAACAGTTTTGTAAGTATGGGAGCAAGTTCTGGTTGAAGCTTTTTTAACACTATAATTGGAATGCCGTCAGGGCCAGTTGCTTTACTGAAATCAAGGTTCTTGATTAGCTTGACGACCTCATGCACGGATATTTGTATGTTACCTAGCTTGTTCTGTGTTATAGGAGGAAATATGGGGAGTTGATGGCCTTCATCACATAGGGTAGAATTAGCTGCAAAGTTCTTGGCTGATGCTGACGAGATGACCTCTGGTCCATTGATAATGGTTGGGATAGAACGCACACTTCTGTTCAGGATCCTATTTGTTATTTGCCAAAATTGGTGGGAACCAAGCCGCTTATCAGCTACCTTAGGCATATAGCTCTCTTGCATTTTTTATTACTCTTTTACAGTGGTTGCTGGCAGTCCTGAAAGCAGTTTTAGTCTCAGTGCATCTATTACGTTGGTAGCTATGGAAAAAGTGATTTCTGTGCGCGATAGCAGCAGCACATTTTGGGGAGAACCTGTGCTGGCTGTTAGGTTTTTGTTGGAATTTTTTAGATGGTATGAATTGGTCTATGCCTACAATTAACCATTCGGTCAGATCTGATACTATAGAGGACACTTCCTTTTTAAACATGGAGTGCAGAGGTAAATCAGATATGAATGTACGGAAGCCATAGAGTATCGGTATACAGTATGGTGGAGGGGTACGTTTGGGGACTTATTACATTTTGTTTTTATCTTAACTGATACGACGGAGTGGTCGGAGGATCCTAGAGGAGAATGAACGGAACATGAGCATAGCTCAGGGGAAGTTGAGAGAAAAAGGTCTAGGAGACTTGCATATTGACCGGGTGTATCAGATATGCTCTTAAAGATAGTAACTCCACTGTTGATAGAGGGCAAATATAAATGCAGTGTGGTGTTAGCAAGTGCAACCCGGAAGCACATATAGGGTAAATTAGGATCTTCTCTAGAGATATCCCTGCCACACGTGAAGCCATCTTTAATGTAGGCACATATTCCATGCCCATGGCGATCTTGGGGGTCAGATTTAGCTGTTAAATTAGAGTATCCATTAATTATGAACTCATCTAGGGAAGTGGTCGGCCCTATTCCAGTTTCGCTTAGAAATAATATGTTCAGTTTCGTTTCTTGTAATTGGGTTTCAACCTCTGGAAGGTTGGAACGTAGACCCCTGATTTTGGAGAAGGAGACCTGGTAGTAGGGGTCTACGTTGGAAGATAGCGTTCTAGGAAAAAAAGAAAGAATAAATCAGCTTATTCTCTATATGTCATTTCAGACTTCTTGGCTATGATGCAATGTAGCCATAATGTTAAACTTTTCTAATAGAAATTTCCATTTCTGCTTAACCTAACCTAATGTGGAAATCTCCATTTTAACCTTATGTTTATACATCCACCTCTAATCTTGCTACACATCTGTCTGTTTTCATGCACATTAAACTATCTCAGTTGTAAGCAAACATTGTTGTTGCATAAAATTTTGTAATTTTTTGAATAACTTCTCTTCCAGCCTCTCACATGTGTGGCCCTTTCTGAAGCACATGAACTTGTGGCATGTGGCAGTGAAGATTGTGTCATTTACTTATTGGATTCACAAACTGGAAAGGTAAATCTTTTTAATTAAAAACAATGTAGATTATTACATCATTATTTGAGATGATCATTTCATGTAAACTCTGACAAGTGTTAAGAAATGGTTGTTTAATGTTGGGTTTTATGCCATATCGACCGTCATTGGATCATTTTATGTCAAAATCTTATGTATGTGTGTGGTTTTTTTTCATTGTTTTTAATGCATTTTCATCCCAAACAAGGCACAGTGCCACTTTGAAGTAGGGAGATACTATCGAGAACATAAGTTGCAGGAGTATTATGAAGGGAGTTGGGCAGCAAGATGTCTGTTAACATTACACTTGAACTTCTGCATGTTATCGCAGTTGGGAAAGCAGAATCCCAGAAGGAAGTTCCAAAATCTAGCAGTTCTGGGGAAGAAATTATTGTAGTCGAAGGCTTTCTTACATGTAGGGGTAATGTGCTTGTACTTTGTCATCATTAAAATACTTGTAGAACAGGCAGAGGGATGCTACATTTCATCGATGGGACAGAGGATGAAGCTTAGATCACAGTTCAGGACCTATCAGGTTGGCGACTCTCTTTTGAACCCTGTTCAGGAGTGAGAGAGTAGTAGCAGATGCACCAGCCCAAATGTGACAACAATACTTTATGTTTTTTATATAATTAATTTGTAGATAATATAAACTCTGTCAATCGCTTTACTGCAGATTAATAAAATATCAATAGTTCACTTAATATACGTCACAAGAAAAATGAAAATTGTACCATCAAAGGGTTGCTTTAAGTTTATTTCCCAAAATTTCATTCAATTACATATTATATTCACGAAGTTATGGCATTTTATTTATTATCAAAGAAATTTTACTGTCCATCGCTTTATTGCAGATCTCTTACAATGCTAAAAAATCAGGCGATTAAAAACAAAGGAGAGTTGCTAGACTTGCAGAAGGATTGTCCATCAAAAATTTAGCCATGGAGCTGGAATGGGATCCAAAAACCTTGACTGTATTCTTGAACAACCTGGATACCAAATCCCGAAAAATAAGGACATCAGGAGAAACATTCATAGGGAAGTCAACCGAAAGACAAACAGCGCTAGTGCTTTGTTTTTGCAAAAGCTGGAATCGCTCCAAGATCCAGGCATGCCCGATACAATGAATGTAGAATGAGATTGCAAGGAACATCACACCTCTTCTTCCAATGCCTCCATTGAGCAAACAACATAAGGAAAAACGAATGGCTTTGACACAGAATTACATGAAAATGGATTTCCAACAGGTCCTATTTAGGGATGAGGCCCATGCTACTCTTGACGGTCTGGATAAATAGACCAAAGTTTGAAACTCGAACAGAACTCTGACCCGTTACAGAGTTCATCGCCAACAAGGAGGTGGAGGCATCATGTTTTGGCCGAGAATCATTGGGAATAAGTTGGTTGGATCATTCCGAGCGCCAGAGGGTGTAAAGCTTACCAGCAATGCGTACATGGCCTTTTTGGATAATCATTTGTCGACATGACTAGATGATCTACCATTGTCATGTCGCTTTCAGATGATTTTTATACATGACAATGCACCATCCCATTCTGATTGGGGTGACTGCATCCTTCCTTGAATCTATGGAATTTGTTGGGGAAACTCCCATGACCTGACCATCGTGTTCTCCAGACTTTAATCTCATTGAATATCTCTGGTCAATATTAAAAAGAAGAGTTTATGAGGGAGGAGAGTAATTTACTTCAAAGGATACCTTGTGGAGGAACATAGTTGATGTTGCCAGAGCCATAACTCCTTTTAAAATCAAAGAATTGACTTCCTCAGGAGGACAAAAGGTTGTTTTAAGTTATTAAAAAAAAATGATGTATATGTTGAAAAATAATTTATATGAGGCCCATACCTAGGATATATTTTTGTTTATTATTCTTTGACAGAAAAATATAATAAAAAGTAAAGTTTGCAAGAAAAGACATTGTATTTTTGCCCTAATACAACATTTTAAGAGACCTGCAATAAAGCGATGGACAGTGGAAATTCTTTGATAAAGAATAAAATGTCATAACTTTGTGAATATACATGAATTTGAATAAAATATTTGGAAATAACTAACCTTAAAGGAGTCGTTTGATGATATAATTTTCATTTTGTTGTGACGTATATTTAGTGAAATATTGATATTTTACTAAACTACAATAAAGCGATTGACAGTATATTTTGTAAACAAAAATTGTTAGAATATAACAACTAAGGGGTGGCGTCACTCAAATTGGGCTTCACCACGAGATGTAATTTAAGAACATACCAAGGATCTCTTGAGAAAAAAATATTAAAGTTCAGAAGAAAATAACTCCTGTGTGGTTTATCATTACTGAGTGTGATACACATAAAAACCATTACTATAGAACAATATTCTCAAGAAATGTCATACTAAAAACTATATTCATGGTTAAAAAGACACCACCATACTATCCACAATCCAATGAGATTGCAGAGAGAATGGTGCAAACTGTGAAATAGGGTCTCTCCATTTGATGGAAACATAAGTCAACCAACCGACATTACTCTTAATAATTATTTCATATCTAGGAAGAAAGTAAAATCAGATAAATAAATCAAAAGATAATTCAAATCTCCTATGATAATGTAACTTTTAACAAAATAAAATATAGAATTAAGATAAAGAAT
The DNA here is from genome assembly GCF_053919585.1 of Euprymna scolopes. Taxonomy (NCBI): domain Eukaryota; kingdom Metazoa; phylum Mollusca; class Cephalopoda; order Sepiida; family Sepiolidae; genus Euprymna; species Euprymna scolopes. The sequence continues at coordinate 80,657,400 of NC_136505.1, read as the reverse complement.
CAAATCAAGAAAAAGCAAAAGAGAAAAAGAAAAAATATGTAACATAATAGGAAAAATGGGTAAACACACAATGCAATGTAGACTAATTTAGAAGCAGAATGGAACCCAAAGATGGAGAAATGGAGGAAGAGCCATAAAATGAAGAAGAGATATATGAATTGGACTGTGAAACAGCAGGAAATGATCTTGAATTGCATGAGAATAACAAAGAAAATGAATTTTCACACATAAAAAAGACTAATAGAAAAGCAGTAGAGTTTTCTGAAATGAGAATTATGTTATAAATGGATTGTTATTTTATTGTTATTTTCATGTGTCTATTCTGTTGTGTTTAATGTAGGAACTTCAGAGATTTATTGGTCATTCAAATGCAATTTCTGATGTCTGCTTTGTGGGAGCAACTTATTTGTGTAGTGCCTCTTTGGATAAAACACTCTGCTTCTGGGATGTACAAAATGGTCATAGGTAAGTTTAATCGTTATCTAATGAGCGTCATTACAGCAGCTACTGATATATATATATATATATATATATATATATATATATATATATATATATATATATATATATATATATACCAAAGAAACAAAAAAAACGGGCAGGTGGAATTATTAAAATTTCCTTAAGGCCTTATCGTCTGACCCTCTAAGAGGAAACGTCAGAATGATAAATTAAAAACTAAGAATCATTCTTAGTTTTTAATTTATCATTCTGACGTTTCCTCTTAGAGGGTCAGACGATAAGGCCTTAAGGAAATTTTAATAATTTCACCTGCCCGTTTTTTTTTTTTTTTTTTTTTTTTGGTATTTAAATTAAATTATGTTTCCTCTGAAATTTCTCCTTCCATTTTGCTGTACCAAAAATTTACTTATAGAGAGAGAGAGAGAGAGAGAGAGAGAGAGAGAGAGAGAAAGAGGGATTAATGTGTGTATTTAAGCAGCATTCTTTCATTTAAGCAAACATTATTAAAAATAATAGAACATTTAAAATATTTTTACTACTTCCGTCTATCTAATCAAATAGATGCTTTCACTTTGAGAGCATATAATTGGCAGTCTTTTAAATTCCCCTTATTTTTGGATGCTCTAAATTTTTATCTTGATCTTTCTTGTTATCATAAAACCTACATAAAATCTGTTCCTTATTTCATTCTAAACACTTTTCTTTTTTAGAGGATTTTAAAATATTTCATTTGCAGAAAGTTATGCAAAAGTTTTTGTTTTGAAATATCAAGATGTTTTATGTTTTAGACATACAATGATATTGCATACGTGGCAGTAAGAAGAGAAATATATATGAAGAGAGAGAAATAGTAAGAAACGTATATACCAATACAGAGTGAAAAAACTAAAACTTTGTGTTTGTCACATTATTTGAGGACATATTTTAATACTAATAAACCAAATAGGGGATAGAAACGTTTTATAAGTACTCTGGTGGCCTCCTTGTGGAGATTAGCGATCTTTTTAAACCAACACATTTCAGGTGAAAACATTATTACCTGCTTATGTGTCAAAAGCCAGATAAGTTACTTTTTTACATACATGAATAAGTTTTTGTGTTTTAACTTATTTTAAAATGTGTTTTCTTCCAAATAAAAGTAGTGTACAACAAATTACTCTAATCAAAGGCAAGATAATTTTTTTTCGTTTTTTTTTTTACTTGAGGCGCACCACTTATCAAGGTCCCAAGGCCACGAGGATAAGGGTTAATGAATGTAAGGTGGTAGTGAAATAATCGTTAATGATGGAAATTGGGTGGAATTTGATTATTTATGAGGATGACTTAACAGGAATTTGTTTACATTAGATTTGAAGACTACCATATTGTATTTAGCCGGGAAGCATGCCAGCAGAACTGTGTTCCAAAGACTGGCAGTTCTGAGAAAGGAGCTTTGTTCATGAAATCTGCGTTTACATTTAAACACAGATAGAGAGTGGGGAAATCATATATAGTGGTTTTAGCTAATCAAGTGTTTTTTGTGAAAGTTTGGTAAGGGGGACCATAGATTGGAGTTCAGATGAGCACTTAGCATTAAAGCGATAGACCAGAGACAGGCTCACGATATCTCTTCTATGGGAAAGAGGTTGCAGGAAATAAAAAAGGGCATCACCTACTAGGTTTCGAAGCTTGTTATGATTTAATTTGTTGTTAAGAGTTATCCCCCTTGGGATTGACATTCATAATAAAAGCGCCCTCTGTTTCATTTTCCCGCTCGATCCTTTCAAGAGCGTACGTGTATTTTACAGTTAATAAAACCTTTCTAAAAGGCAATTCTTTACTTACTAATACTATTCACTTCAATTTTATTAATTTGCGGATGACATCACGCTCTATAAAACAAATGGACATATATCTAAGGAAATGGCAGAAACTAAAAGACCTCCAATTAGTAGTGGAATGGAGACAAAAATGGAGAGTCACATTCACTGAAAAGAAAAAAAAAAAAAAAAAAATAATGGATCGAATCTTACGTCCCGACAGATTCGAGGTGGAACCTACATGCCCTAATTCCGAAAAATCCTATAGGCATTGGAAATTAACCCTCCAGAATTATATCCGCTCACATAATAACGGATTAATCGAAAACACTTCAGATAATTTCTTTGCCTTGATCAATTGTATTTCAGCCTCTGTTTTCGATTTAATAAGCGATAAAACCGACTACGATAGTGCATTAAGAATATTGGACGCCGCTTATTTAAAACCTGAAAATATTGTTTATAATAGATATCGATTGATGACGACGAAGCAACAAACAACACAAAATATAGATGCCTTCATACTACAATTGGAAATGCTTGCCAAAACATGTAACTTCGAAGCGGTTTCTGCTGAAGAAAACAAAAATCAATACATTCGGGAAGCTTTCATCGGTGGAATTTCTTCTTCGTCCATCCGACAACGACTGTTAGAAAAACCCATCCTGACTTTACAAGACACATATGCCACGGCCAGATCTCTTGAACAAGCAGAAAAGCATTCGATAAGCTACGCAAATAACTTTACTGTAGCAGCTACAAATAACCCTTCGGGCTACAATCGTATAGCTGTGACTAAAGAAAATATGCATCCAAAAGGGGTTTGTTTTTTCTGTGGAAAATCACGTCATCCTCGATATTTATGTCCTGCACGAAACGCCGAATGTAAAAAATGCAAAAAAAATGGTCATTGGGCTAAAGTGTGTAAATCTTCTATTTCTAACACTCATACTGCTGTTCTTTATGACGACTCTGACTACCCCTCACCTTCTCTATCCTGACTAGGAACTAACTCCAAAGATGTCACATTCACTCAATGCCAAATTAACGGGCACTTCGTGAACGCTATGGTGGACTCCGGCAGTGTAAAAACATTCATTAATGAAAATACTGCTAAAAAACTTAAACTCTTCACAATACCTAAAAACAAAACTATAGCTCTGGCTGCTTCCGATCAACATGCTAAAATAACTGGCGAAGCTGTCGTGGATTTAATACTGAAAGATAAAACCCATTCTGGAATAACAATTGAAATCATTGAAAACCTTTTCATTGATTTAATAATCGGAAAAGATATTTTAAAAAAATATAAAAAGTAACATTTAAATTCGACGGTCCTAGAGACAAACTTATAATTGGAGCTATAAACACGAATAATTTTTTTCCTACCATAAACGTTCCACCCCCTCCTCTCTTTTCTAATCTTTCTCCTCATACTACTCCTATTGCGACAAAATCCCGACGTTACACTTTTGCCGCCAACAAATTCATAAAAGAAGAGACTGCTAGAATGTTGAAAGAAGGCATAATTGAACCTTCGATATCTCCGTGGCGAGCGCAGGTTCTTGTAACTTCGAACGAGAATCATAAGAAAAGAATGGTAGTCGACTACAGCGATACCATTAATAGATTCACGGAACTAGACGCTTACCCAATGCCTAATATCAATAAGATGGTAGACGACATCGCTCAATATAACATCTTCTCTACTCTCGACCTAAAATCTGCTTATCACCAAATACCTATAAATCATGCTGATCGTAAATTCACTGCGTTTGAAGTAAGTGGCAAACTTTTTCAATTTACTCGTCTTCCTTTTGGCGTCACCAATGGAGTAAGTGCTTTCCAGAGGAGCATAGACTATATTATAGAAAAAGAAAATCTAACCGATACCTTTGCGTACGTTGATAACGTAACTATATGTGGAAAAAATCAAGAAGAACACGATTACAATCTTCAAAAATTCTACAAAATTGCTAAACAATATAACATCACTTTAAATGAAAATAAAAGCATAATTTCTTCTAGTTCTATTACTCTACTCGGCTACACCATAGAAAATAATCAAATAGCTCCCGATTATCAAAGACTAAAACCATTACTCGAAATGCCACCTCCGCTGAATCTTAAATCTCAAAAAAGAATAGTTGGAATGTTTTCCTATTACTGCAAATTCATTAAAAAATTTTCTGATAAAATTTTATTACTAAATCAAAACAAAGAATTTCCACTACCTCCATCTGTATTAAAATCTTTTCAAACATTGAAAAATGATCTAAAAGACGCCACTTTAATAACGGTAGATCCAAATAAAGAATTTGAAGTAGAAACGGACGCTAGTAACTATTGCATTGCTGCAACACTAAATCAAGAAGGTCGTCCTATTGCATTTTTTTCAAGAACTCTCAATACTAACGAAATTAAGCACCATGCAGTAGAAAAAGAGGCAGCCGCTATTGTAGAAGCTCTCCGTAAGTGGCGACATTTTCTACTCGGCAGGCACTTTAAAGTCATCACAGATCAGAAGAGCATCAGCTTCATATTCGACAATAAAAGAAAATCAAAAATTAAGAATGACAAAATATGTCGTTGGCGTATAGAATTATCCCAATACAATTTCACTATAGTTTATCGACCTGGACCTGAAAATATTGCTGCTGACACATTCTCTCGCATCTCTGCTCTTACTTACAATCTACAAGATCTTCGTGATTTACATAAACAATTATGTCATCCTGGTGTTTCAAGACTAAGCCATTTTATAAGAACGAGGAACCTCCCTTTTACTTTGGATCAAATTAAGAATATTACTGACTCTTGCTCATCCTGTCAATTACTGAAACCCAAATTCGCCAATACCAATGGAGGGACTCTCATTCAAGCCATATTACCTTTTCAACGATTAAATCTTGATTTTAAAGGCCCTCTACCTACTTCTATACATGGCAACAAATATCTACTTACTCTAATTGATGAGTATTCCCGTTTTCCTTTCGCTTTTCCTTGCAGAGATATGACAAGCAAAACCATTATCCACTGTCTAAACAAACTCTTTTCAATTTTTGGTTTGCCTGACATGATACATACTGACCGTGCTTCTGATTTCTTAGCAAGAGAAATTAAAGATTTTTTACACAAAAAAGGAATTGCTACTTCTAAAACAAGTAGATACCATCCTGGACAGATTGAAAAACTCAACGGTACCTTATGGAAGGCCATTCAAACAACATTACATTCTAATCAAATGAAACTACCTTATTGGGAAGACATACTACCGGACGCACTTCATTCAATTAGATCATTACTTTGTACTGCCACTAATATGACTCCCCATGATAGACTCTTTAAATATAGTCGTAAATCTGCTTCCGGAATTTCAATTCCTTCTTGGGTTAAACCAGGCCCAATATATATTAGAAACCACACTAAAACAAGTAAACATGACCCTCCTGTAACGCCTGCCACCCTAATAGATGTCAACCTCCACTACGCTTATGTTCAACTACCTTCTGGTACTGAAACCACTGTCAACGTTCGAGACTTAGCTCCAAACTCATCAAATGAAGAAAACTCTAATAATAATCCTACTACTTCAGAGACTTTATTTGAACCTTCTACTAATGAAAACATTGGTCATGAGGAAGACAAAAATCAATCGTCTGATCTTGAAGAAAATCAGATTTCACTAAAAAATAATACTGAAAATCAGCATTCCTGCCAATCTGTGCGGAGGTCGTCCCGAGTTCGACAATTCCCTAGTAAATATAAGGATTTTGTGACTAAATACTGAAAAAACTGCAGTTTGGGTTCATATGTTATTTGTAAATAAAATGATTCTTATGTGATTGTAAAAAAAAAAAAAAAAAAAAAAAAAAATTTGTCTATAATTAATTACCCCTTACTTGAATACTTTAGGACAGGGAAAATGTTATGATTTAATTTGTTGTTAAGAGTTATCCCCCTTGGGATTGACATTCATAATAAAAGCGCCCTCTGTTTCATTTTCCCGCTCGATCCTTTCAAGAGCGTACGTGTATTTTACAGTTAATAAAACCTTTCTAAAAGGCAATTCTTTACTTACTAATACTATTCACTTCAAAGCTGGTTTTGAACTCTATCAAGGCAAGATAGAATATGCCAAGCAGCTCCTACAGTACTCCATTGTAGGGTGCACCTGGCTCTTATACAGATGGAGGATCGCATCGGGAATGAGATACTTACTGGAGCGATAGAGTGATCCAACCATCTTTCCAGTGACCTTGGCAACCGATTTGATGTATGTGTTCCATTGCAGATTAGGAGTGAAAGTCAATCCCAGAAGCTTGTCAAAACACAGGGCTTCCCTAAGATTGAAGCCATTCATTTCAATTGGGTTGTGGCGGGATCAGAGCGCTTATGATGAAAGGAGAGAAGCTTAGTTTTTAATGCATTAAAATTAACTAAACACCTAAATATTTTAATTTATGTACATTTCATATTTATTATTATAGAGCCAATACTCTATTGATTATTATATTGTACCTAATATATTAGTAGTGATTGCAAATGTAACAAAAAAATAACTTGGGTTCTATCAGCTAGAATCGAAATCAAAGCACATAGCTCTCCACCCTTATCCATTATCATCTGAGCTAAGACTATACGCACGCAAAAACTTTAAAAAATGATGCTTTTAAAGATATAAATGTATATTTGCGCATGTGTTGAAAAGCAGTTTAAGTGAACTTCATCCTACAATTCTATTTTTTTTTTTCAATTTTGACCCCTTAGCAGCTACTTTTACTACATAAAAACCAAATCGAATTTGTTCCACAGGTTCAAATATCCAATATTTCAAGTTTCAAGTCGGTAGACCAAAAATTAACAGAGGAGTTTGGTAGAAATCGTTCCTCAGATAGACAGACAAGGGCACTTATATATATGTACATATCTATGCTCCTATAAATTTGATTCTTTTTTTGTATTCATATTCATAAACCATTTTCCTATTTATTTAAAAAGAAAATACAACTTTGTTATATATGGGTTGTGGAATTGCATTCATCAGCAAAAGATCTAGCAAATTTACATATTCTTTTAAACATTCACTTTAATTAATTCCCTATTATTTTTTTTTCGGTTTTCTTATAGGATGATTATCTTTCATTAATTATTACGTGTAATTATATTGATTTAGATATTCTACATGATTTATACTTGCGTAATATTAGCATAAAAATATACAGTAAACACAAACCGCTTTCTATATATAAATTTATGTATGCATATATATTTGTTTAAAAAATTTTGCCTTCCAATCTCCTCTGTCAAGTTTTGGTCTACAGACATGAAACTTAAAATGAAGGGTATTCGAACCCATGCAAAACTTTTTATATTTGGGTTAAAATCTGTGCAAAAGTTTGAAAATTAAAAGAAAAATGAAATTTACCAGATGAAGGTTGAACGATGGCATTACGAATATGCATGCGTAACGTAATAACTATTGGTTCATGTTTTAATTTACAGCCTTGCAGCAAGTATGTCTTTATAGCTCAGTCATTAATGTCAAAGGAAAAAGTAAATCGTAAGCTAAACGTTTTGGTTTCAATTCTCGGTGGTGCCACATAAGTCATCTATTTTTTTAATTTAAAAATTTTTGCTATATATATTGTTGGTTCAATATAACATAATAATAAATGAGAAATCTGCATTAATCAAAATATCATATTCAAGCGTATTTTACGACCGGGCAATGCCGGGCAACCTGCTGGTATATAGCTCAAGAATGGCTCATTTGCTAAAGTCTAGCTAGAATAGAGGAATTGTTGTATGAGTGGATGATTAAAATAATTGTATTTCAACTATTCTTTTTTTCTTTAGCAGATCTTTTAACTAAATTTGCTATCTTTTAACCAGAATTTCAATTATGAATGGCCACACAAGAAAGGTGACATCTTGCTGTGTGAATCAACAGATGGATCTTATTGCTTCAGCTTCTTTGGATAGATCAGCACGGATTTGGAATCCACATAAAGGAGAGCAGATTTGTTGCTTCTCTCTGAAATGGTATTGAAACATTTTAAAACATGTTAATTTCTTATAAGTTTCTTCAATTTTACATAAGGTGACACCCCTAAATGCATTTTATTAATAAAACTTGCAATCCTTTTACCAACCATATTTGGGATATCTCCAAGATCAGTGCTTGGAAAAATCAAGCAAATCGAAGTGAATGGAAGCATGGCACGAAAAATGCAACCATATATTTATTTTTAAAAATTACTTTAGTTTTAACGCTTCTTGTGATATCACGAAACAAACAAACAAACAAACAAAAACACTTATTCGCATAATAATAATAATAATAATAATAATAATAATAATAATAATAATAATAATAATAATATAAAAATGATCATTATTATTAAATTATTATATTAAATTATTTCAGTTTTAAACCACACTTCTTGTGTTATCATGAAACAAAAAAATTACTTCTTTTTTTTTTTTCATTTCTTAAATAAAGGAAATAATTTACAAGTAGAGAGCAAGCTCCTTCACGTCCACCATTTTCTTTTATTAACATTTCTTGTGTTGTCACAATACAATAGTTTAAACATTTATATAAAAAAAAATTTTTTAATGGATAACTGGAAGCGATGTAGCAAAGCATCTCACAAGTATGGTTTAAAAGTGAAATAATTTAATAAATTATTTTTGTCTAATAATTTAATAATAATAATAAGTATTTTATATTATTATTATTATAAAAGTGATAACACAATGAGTGTAAAAATATTTAATATATTATTTCAAAAGGACCTTATAGAAATGTAAAAATTGAACATTTTCTTTGTTTTATTATTTGATAATACAAGAAGTGTTTTTTGTTTTGTTTTGTAATAACACAAGAAGTGTTCAAACTAAAGTAATTCTTTTTAAATAAATATATGGTTGCGTTTTTCGTGTCAGGCTTCCGTTCTGTTTCATAATCAACCATATCCACTTCCAGTAGCTTAATTCTTCCGAGCACTGATCTTGGAGATAACCCATTTGGTACAAATAAACTTCAGTTTGTATCCGATCTGTTCATCACATTGCAGGGATAAATGTTCAACAATATTCGTTTTATCACCATGTACAAAATTACTAATTATTCTGATGCATTTATCCTTTGTCATTTCCCTGATTTGAGTTGTGATGGACCTCTTCACTTCAGGAATGATCTGGGGATTGTTTTAAATAAATATTAGCTTTGAGATAATCCAATCTGGGATGTGAAGGTTCGATGCATTCAGGATCACACCTATTGATAATCCGAACATTCATGATTAAGAGTTGGTGCATAAATTGTAGATTGAAGTGAATTTGGATTGATAAGAGGATTATGAATTTTATTAACGATTCCTTTGATTATTTCAAGTGTATTATTATAGATGCTCTGGTAGTGGTATAGTGCGAAATTGACAGGTGAATTTGGGATACTAAAACCTACACAATAAAAGGATGATCTCAAATCCACTGTCTATCTTTTCTTTTTTTTATGTACATTAACAGAATGGAATCAAATTGAAAGAACAAGTTTCGATTTTGAAATCATTAATTAAAATGACATTATCTTTCTTTTTTTTTTCAAAAGCTGTGTGAATTGTAGCAATTGAGACTAGACTTGGAAATACAGTTAAAGATACATGAAAACAATATACGATACAGAAAATGTACAAATTATTAAAGAAGGTGTGAATTTATGTGAACATAAGTTACTTACAAAATTTCACCACTGGTGATGCAATACTTATATATAGTTGCCCGAATTCTTAACCATTGTCTGAGAATCTACTGACTTGATCAAAAATATAACCTCACAAGCAAAGCTGTCAGGTAAAAACAAATATGCACTTTAAAAGTCATGCCAATCAGAGACAAACTTGTTTTTGAATTTTCCACAAGAGTACAGAATTTTACTCTAGTGGTACCCTCTTGTGTTAAACCCAAATATCTCCAAGGAAGATTACTCTGACCCAACACAATGATATAAGATGATTTAATAATCAACTGCTGTCTCATTAATTTGCATTTGTTTTTGTTTGATAAGGGACTAAGAATCATAAATTCTCAGTGTGATATATAAAATGTTTAACCAGTGGCTATCTTTAATTTGACAGGCCTGTCAATTGTATTTCTTTCCATCCTGAAAAGAATCAAATCGTTATTGGTTGCTGGGATTCAACACTTCAAATTTGGGATATTACGAGCCAATCGAAAATTGCTGTAAGTTTTGCAATCATTACTGTCTTTAATGTTATATATGTATATATATATATATTAGTAATGGGACAATTCCAAAATTTTTTCCGATTCTGATACAATTACTGATTCTAATCTAAAGTTCCGATTCCAATACAATTCCCGATTTCGATTCTTTAAAAATTTATCACATTTTAAATTAGAAATTTGTTTTTTTTTTGCAAATTTTGAAGTTATAACATAAGCCCTGCTAATTTTCGTGTATACTTTTTCTTAAATGTGTTCCTTGTAATTAATTGAAAATTGTAAGACAACAACATGTAAGACTACATGCTAGTTGAAAGTTTTCATAAACAGTTGAAAACAGTCGACGATTGAAAGGTAAAATGAGAAAACGATGTAAGAACAAAATATTTAATAACGCCGCCCATTGTTATGAACGAATTTTAAAGTAATAACGTTACTTTTTAGAAAACCATTTTAACATGAAGAAGGCGTGGGTTGTGTTAACTATTCAGTGCCTTCTCTCTATAAATGAAGTGAAATTTTTATTTTTATTATAAAAAAATTGGTGGGTTATTTAATTGCTTTGCCGTAAAAAAAAATCGAGATGCAAATAATAATAATAATTATAGATAAACACTCTTAGCTAAATACCTATTCCAAAATTAAATGTTATTTCTATAGGTGATTATGTCGTGCCTGGAAAACTCGTCCTTGGAAATCTCGTATCCGGAAAACTCATACCCGAAAAAATCGTCCATTTTTGCTAGCTAGGAAAACTGCTCCACTATTGAATAAATATCGATTGAAAACATATTTTATGACTGTCCTTGAAGGGTATATTATTTTTAAAGGCGACTACGCACCTCCATAATATATTTTTTTGATTATTTTTACTTGTTTACTCTTGTTAAAAAAAAAAACTCACAAAGTCTTGAGTCACAGAGTCGAAAAACGAAACCATATATTTATTTTAAAAAATACTTTAGTTTTAACACTTTTTTGTATTATGAAAAAAAAAAGAAAGAAAACACTCATGTATTATCAAAGAAAGTAAATATTTTAGTCAGAAGAATTGATTTAGTTTAAATTCTTCTAACAAACGAAATTGGTACCCCTGCACGTATTGATCCGTGCTGAAACAATAACGTTATTATTTAGAAAGCCATTCTTAACATGGGGACGGGAGGGTGTACCTATGCTGTACTTTCACCTAACAATTTAATAAAAACAAATATTGTAAAAGTTTAATCAAACTTGAAAATACTGTTTAAGAATAGCGCGGATCAATAAGTGCACTAGCACCACAAAATTTTTTCTGAACAGAAAAATATTTGGAAACGAAAGCATTTATTGTATAAAAATGGATCAATATATAATCGTAAAAACATTTATTTAAAAGTCTGCATAAGAAAATATATTTTTAATAAAACAATTTTGTAATGAAAGCAACATTGGATTTTTATAAAGTAAAATAGTTTGTTCTTTTTTTCGAACGAATAAATGATTTAAATGAAACATTTATTTTGAATAAAAGCGACTATGAATGGTTAACAACAAATTAATAATTTAAATGTTTTTTGACTGAGAAGCGCCGCCTGGCGACAGTTTAGTAAAACGCACTAAGAAAAGATGGCCGCCGTCCGCATACTGCAGAAGTGCCTTTTGTTGTTTCGTGAAGTGTTAAAACTAAATTAATTTTTCTAAATAAAATATTTGTTTCATTATTTGATAATACAAGAAGTGTTTTTTTTGTTTCGTAATAACATAAAGAATGTTAAAAACTAAAGTAATCTTTTTATATAAATATATGGTTTCAGTTTTTGTGTCTTCCGTTCAGTTTTGTTACATAATCAACTGTATCCACTTCCAGTAGCTTGATTTGTTTTCCGAGCAGTGATCTTGGACATTACCAAAAAATATATAAATTTATTTTCTTTTGTAGTAGGAGGAGGGGCTCATTTTAAAACTATATCTACCTCAGTATTTTCTTTAATTTTCTATTTTAGGGCGATTATCGAAACTCCTAAGACGTGATCCTCTCATGTCGGACATTTTTTGTTCAAAAGTTACACTCGACATGTTTTTTTTTGTTTTTTTAACTAAATAAACTCTTGAAAATAAGTTGAACCACTAAAAACTTACAAAGCTAGGTAGAAAACAAACACATAGAAGAAAAATCAATTTTATTTTTTAAAACAACAGTAAACAAGTAAAAATATAAAAAAAAGAATATTATGGGATGTGTATTCTCTTTTAAAAACAATATCTCTTTCAAAAACGGCCGTAAAATGTGTTTTTAATCGATATTTATTCAATAATGGACGAGTTTTCCTAGCTAGCAAAAGTAGACGAGTTTTTTCGGGTACAAGTTTACCTGATACGAGTTTTCCGGGGACGAGATTTCCTAAATTAAATTAAATTACGTGTGAAACCCTTAAAAAAACTTGACGGAAAGAAAAGCAATCAATTTAGTATTTAGAGTGGGAGATCAGTTTTCGAATGTAAATTTAAGGTAAAATCATCATTTCTGGGCCATTCTAATTTTTTACGGATGTTAACTAAATTGTTTCCCACTAACTTAAGTTCGATTGACAACGTCGTAAAACCACGCGTAATCGCTTTAAAAAATAGACCCCACCCCCAAACAAACGCACATCATTTATCTCAGAAAAAAAGAATATTTTGTTTTTGGTTAATTGCCCTAACACACTAGAATGTTTTGGAAAAAGACGCCCATTTTACGTTAAATTTATGTGTTAAACTGATTCGGCACCTTAAATTGCTAAATAAATCCAATTGTCCAATTTCTACTGTACACTCTTTAACCCTTATCCTTGAGTGGCCTCTTGGCCTTGATAATGTGTTGATACCTATGAAAAAAAAAAAGAAAAAGTCCAATGTGAACAAGTTCTAATTGAATCGTCCCCCTAAGTAATCCAAGTTACAAAATTCCCACTGTTTACTATGCTAAAATCACAATGACTAATGTATACCTATTAACCCTTATCCTCGAGTGGCCTCTGGGCCTTGATAAGTGGTGACACCCATGTAAAAAAAAAAAAAAAAATCATTTTGTATTTATTTTTTTATAATAATGAGTGTTTATAGGCCATGTTTTTATTTAATTTTTGACACGGTACATGTAAATACTGTATTCTCATGAAATTATCGTTGTTTTTCTTCCGTTTTCATTGTTCGCCATTCACAATTATAACTTTTTGTTGCGAAAAGAAAAAATCGTTTCGCCATTGTTTAGGTTATTGCATGTAGACAATCTGAAAATATAAATTTAACGTAAAATGACCACCGAGATATTGTTTTACTCCAATTAAAAAGAATATTAATATTCTAACGTCTGTTCTGGTGCTACACTTAACATATTCTCTCTCGTTCAATTAAGGAGAAATCTTTATAGACTAAGGCAATTTTTATTTTTGTTTCGATCTAGACAAAGTAAAGGTATTATAATGAAAACTTATTTGAAAAGACATCACTTCAAAAAATCAAAATTAAAAATTCAGCAAGAACTTTCTTCTCAACCTAATATATGTGTGCATGCACATTCATGTCAGCAGAAAAATCAACCCAAATGCTCCATTGTAAGAAAAAGAGCAGGTTATATTTGTAGTTACATATTATGCACTTGAAATTCCACAAAAAAGGTATTTGCATCTTTCAAATTCTACATCCAGACTACTAGGGACATGTTTTACTTGTCTGGCTGTTTAACGATGGCTTCATAGGTGTAGAATATTTGCTTGAATTTTTCTTGAATCATGCTGATGTAAATCTTTTATTTATTTATTTATTTATTTTTTTTTTGCATAATACTGATTTTGGTCTCGTATATTAAGAACTGAAAGGTACAGCCTCCTCCTAATGAGCAATTTTTTCCGATCCTACAAAAGCAGGTACAGTTATTGGGGTTGTTAGTGGTCCAAGCTTTGGAAGAAGGGTAACTGCAATAACTGATGTTAACTGTTAAATATTTTATGAAGGCTACTGAATGGTAGAAATTGCTTCTCTTGCAGAAAAAGGAAAATATATGTTAACGTTGAAGTCAATGTTAAAAGCAGAGGGTGGGGATGAACCACAAGATATTTCTTCCTTTATTGGCTTCATTTGAATTTCAGGGTGGATTGGAGTAGACTTTATCTTTATGGACAATTTCAGGGACAGCATTGTTATGATAATTCTAAAATTCTTCACGTCAGATAAAAGGAGGATGTCCAACCTAACATCTAGAATTTTCAGTCCAGCTGCTTTTTACCACAAATCTAAATATAATTTAATATATAAAAGAAACTTTGCTTAATGTTTTACTTCAGTTTCATGGTAAATACGATCATCAGAAGTGCATTGCTATTAAACACGTTTTTATACTCTTGAATGTTGTCATTATTTAGCAACATTATTTCTCATGGAATGTTGACAGACATATAATTAGTAATAGTTTATTTGACTCATTATTGCTTTGTTCTTGTTTGGTGTTTTTGCATTTTGTTCTATTTGTCTTTTGTTAATCTCAAGAACTAATTATATAAATTGATTTACAATTATAGACGTCTTGTTTCAAAATGAATGAAGCTAATCAATCTCTCTTTTTTTCAGGTAATGCGAGGCCTGCAGAGTTCAGCACAAGCGGTCACCTATTCACCTTCAGGCAAACATATTATAGCAACTTCATTGGAAGGAAATGCAAACATTTGGGCTGCAAACAAAGGCAGTATGGTAATTACACAACAAGCACATTTATAATATATATATATATATATATATATATATATATATATATATATATATATATATATATATATATGTATATATATATATAGGAAATTTATTACTGTGAGTCCAGAATGAGTTTACAAATTGTTTCAACTAGAGGAAAATCCTCAAAGAGAGGAAAAATCCAACTAGCATCATCAGAATTCATTTTTTGATTTTCCTCTAGTTGAAACAATTTGTAAACTCATTCTGGACTCACAGTAATAAATTTCCTATATACTGCTCTGACTACACATTGAGCACTTTAGTCCGGTTTTTTTTTTTCACCACTGGTAAATAAATATATATATATATATATATATATATATATATATATATATATATATATATATATATATATATATATATATATATATATTTCTCTCTGTTTCAACTTTTGTATTTTTTCACAGTCCAACATCATTCAAGCCCTTTTACTCTTGTTTTGTTCTTTCTCTCTCTCTTCTCAGTTTCTGTGCTTTTAAAAATTCTTTCAGTGCTATCTTTATTTTTGTCTTTCTATCTATATTCTCACATTTCTTCTCTCTTCGATTTCGAACGTTTTTGAATATCAAATTTGTCCATGTTGACAAAGTGATTCATTAGTCACTAATGAGTACTTACACCAACATTTTTAATGTGTGAGCATTTTTAGTCTCATTTTCTTTTTCTCTGTGTGTCTTTGAAGCATGTGCTCATACAACAGTTTCTTTTGCATTAATATTGGTCTCTGTTGGACTCTTTCAAGCCGCACCGGCAGTAGAGAGCAGGCAGGGTTGCATCATATGGTTCTCCTCTCAACATTCACGGATGATTGGATCAGTTTTGCAGCGTGAAAGGGGTGACGATTTTCCAATTTATTATTTTTTACCCATTTCATTGTGTACTTGTATGAAGAAATTTAAAAATACTAAAAATTAAAGTAAATTTAATTTTAACAAAACATCTGAAATAGAACAATTGGAGAAATGCAAAAGCCCCCCCCCCAATTGAAACATTACTGATCAGCAATAAACAGTAATTGATAAAGTAATCAAAAATCATTTTATAAATAATTAACCATTCAGTCATATTCAACATTACTCTCTGCTATTATATATAAGCAACTTTGTCAGTATGTGAGTTCTTTCCCTATGGATTCGAAAACAGTTGGTCCGATTTGTATGAAATTTCACACAAAGATACTTTATGTGCCTAGCATTGTTCTTAGATAGGTTTTGCAGTGGAATGTCTTCGATAAGTATCGATAATTGAAATAATCCATAGAAAGAAGGAATAGATGATTTAACCACAGTTAGCACCTTACACAGCCTAACATCACAAGTTCATTTGAGAAGTTTTATTACCAGATAAGCCACAAGGTCTGAGATATAAAATCAACAGTAGGTTCTTTGATATGACAGGGGTGCATTCGAAATTAATGTTGCTGTTTAGAGCACAATTAAACCGTGACTTTTTCATTTTACACTTATTTTAAAGGATAATTTTATAAAATCAAAAGAAGGTTCTCTAAGTGCAGTGTTGATTAATTGCAGGGAGGCATATGAAACTTCCTCTTGGTGCACCACGATGGGTCCCTAACTAGAGCAGAAAATAAATCGATTTGATGAAAAATAAGTGATTTCGCTGATTTCGATGAAAATAAAAATATGTAAGTGTGAAACCTTCTTTGATCATCAATCCCGGGCAACATCAGATCTCCCTGCTAGTAACGAATAACATGAATAAAAAGTGTGTGTTAAATTTTCTATTTACAATTTAAAACATTTTTTAAACAATTTACTACAGGTTTCCTTTGTTTTAATATTGATGTGAATGAAAAATTGATTAATCTGCATATACTAAAAATTGATTAATCTACATATACTAAAAATTGATTAATCTCCATATACTAAACATTGATTAATCTGCATATACTAAAAATTGATTAATCTCCATATACTAAAAATTGATTAATCTCCATATACTAAAAATTGATTAATCTCCATATACTAAAAATTGATTAATCTCCATATACTAAACATTGATTAATCTCCATATACTAAAAATTGATTAATCTACATATACTAAAAATTGATTAATCTCCATATACTAAAAATTGATTAATCTCCATATACTAAAAATTGATTAATCTACATATACTAAAAATTGATTAATCTACATATACTAAAAATTGATTAATCTACATATACTAAAAATTGATTAATCTGCATGTACTACAAATTGATTAATCTCCATATACTAAACATTGATTAATCTGCATATACAAAAAATTGATTAATCTGCATATACTAAAAATTGATTAATCTACATATACTAAAAATTTATTAATCTACATATACGCAAAATTGATTAATCTACATATACTTAAAATTGATTAATCTACATATACTAAAAATTGATTAATCTACATATACTAAAAATTTATTAATCTCCATATACTAAAAATTGATTAATCTACATATACTAAACATTGATTAATCTCCATATACAAAAATTGATTAATCTCCATATACTAAAAATTGATTAATCTACATATACTAAAAATTGATTAATCTACATATACTAAAAATTGATTAATCTACATATACTAAAAATTGATTAATCTGCATGTACTACAAATTGATTAATCTCCATATACTAAAAATTGATTAATCTGCATATACTAAAAATTGATTAATCTGCATATACTAAAAATTTATTAATCTGCATATACTAAACATTGATTAATCTCCATATACTAAAAATTGATTAATCTCCATATACTAAAAATTGATTAATCTCCATATACTAAAAATTGATTAATCTACATATACTAAAAATTGATTAATCTACATATACTAAAAATTGATTAATCTGCATGTACTACAAATTGATTAATCTCCATATACTAAACATTGATTAATCTGCATATACTAAAAATTGATTAATCTGCATATACTAAAAATTAATTAATCTACATATAGGCAAAATTGATTAATCTGCATATACTAAAAATTGATTAATCTGCATATACTAAAAATTGATTAATCTGCATTTACTAAAAATTTATTAATCTGCATATACTAAAAATTGATTAATCTCCATATACTAAAAATTGATTAATCTACATATACTAAAAATTGATTAATCTACATATACTAAAAATTGATTAATCTACATATACTAAAAATTAATTAATCTACATATACTAAAAATTTATTAATCTCCATATACTAAAAATTGATTAATCTGCATATACTAAAAATTAATTAATCTACATATACTAAAAATTAATTAATCTACATATACGCAAAATTGATTAATCTACATATACTAAAAATTGATTAATCTGCATATATTAAAAATTGATTAATCGGCATATACTAAAAATTGATTAATCTGCATATATTAAAAATTGAATTATCTACATATACTAAAAATTGATTAATCGACATATACTAAAAATTGATTAATCTACATATACTAAACATTGATTAATCTGCATATACTAAAAATTGATTAATCTACATATACTTAAAATTGATTAATCTACATATACTAAAAATTGATTAATCTACATATACTAAAAATTGATAATCTGTATATACTAAAAATTGATTAATCTCCATATACTAAACATTGATTAATCTGCATATACTAAAAATTGATTAATCTGCATATACTAAAAATTGATTAATCTACATATACTAAAAATTTATTAATCTACATATACGCAAAATTGATTAATCTCCATATACTAAAAATTGATTAATCTACATATACTAAAAATTGATTAATCTACATATACTAAAAATTGATTAATCTGCATGTACTACAAATTGATTAATCTCCATATACTAAACATTGATTAATCTGCATATACTAAAAATTGATTAATCTGCATATACTAAAAATTGATTAATCTGCATATACTAAAAATTGATTAATCTTCATATACTAAAAATTGATTAATCTCCATATACTAAAAATTTATTAATCTGCATATACTAAAAATTGATTAATCTCCATATACTAAAAATTGATTAATCTACATATACTAAAAATTTATTAATCTGCATATACTAAACATTGATTAATCTCCATATACTAAAAATTGATTAATCTCCATATCCTAAAAATTGATTAATCTCCATATACTAAAAATTGATTAATCTACATATACTAAAAATTGATTAATCTACATATACTAAAAATTGATTAATCTGCATGTACTACAAATTGATTAATCTCCATATACTAAACATTGATTAATCTGCATATACTAAAAATTGATTAATCTGCATATACTAAAAATTAATTAATCTACATATAGGCAAAATTGATTAATCTGCATATACTAAAAATTGATTAATCTGCATATACTAAAAATTGATTAATCTGCATATACTAAAAATTGATTAATCTGCATATACTAAAAATTTATTAATCTGCATATACTAAAAATTGATTAATCTACATATACTAAAAATTGATTAATCTACATATACTAAAAATTGATTAATCTACATATACTAAAAATTAATTAATCTACATATACTAAAAATTTATTAATCTCCATATACTAAAAATTGATTAATCTGCATATACTAAAAATTAATTAATCTACATATACTAAAAATTAATTAATCTACATATACGCAAAATTGATTAATCTACATATACTAAAAATTGATTAATCTGCATATATTAAAAATTGATTAATCGGCATATACTAAAAATTGATTAATCTGCATATATTAAAAATTGATTAATCTACATATACTAAAAATTGATTAATCTACATATACTAAAAATTGATTAATCTACATATACTAAACATTGATTAATCTGCATATACTAAAAATTGATTAATCTACATATACTAAAAATTGATTAATCGACATATACTAAAAATTGATTAATCGACATATACTAAAAATTGATTAATCTGCATATACTAGAAATTGATTAATCTACATATACTTAAAATTGATTAATCTACATATACTAAAAATTGATTAATCTACATATACTAAAAATTGATAATCTGTATATACTAAAAATTGATTTATCTGCATATACTAAAAATTGATTAATCTGCATATACTAAAAATTGATTAATCTACATATACTAAAAATTGATTAATCTACATATCAATTTTTGGTATATGTAGATTAATCAATTTTTAGTATATGAAGATTAATCAATTTTTAGTATATGCAGATTAATCAATGTTTAGTATATGTAGATTAATCAATTTTTAGTATATGCAGATTAATCAATTTTTAGTATATGCAGATTAATAAATTTTTAGTATATGGAGATTAATCAATTTTTAGTATATGTAGATTAATAAATTTTTAGTATATGCAGATTAATCAATTTTTAGTATATGTAGATTAATCAATTTGTAGTATATGTAGATTAATTAATTTTTAGTATATGTAGATTAATCAATTTTTAGTATATGTAGATTAATCAATTTGTAGTATATGGAGATTAATTAATTTTTAGTATATGTAGATTAATCAATTTGTAGTATATGTAGATTAATTAATTTTTAGTATATGCAGATTAATCAATTTTTAGTATATATAGATTAATCAATTTTTAGTATATGCAGATTAATCAATTTTTAGTATATGGAGATTAATCAATTTTTAGTATATGCAGATTAATCAATTTGTAGTATATGCAGATTAATCAATTTTTAGTATATGGAGATTAATCAATTTTTAGTATATGCAGATTAATCAATTTTTAGTATATGTAGATTAATCAATTTTTAGTATATGCAGATTAATCAATTTTTAGTATATGTAGATTAATCAATTTTAAGTATATGTAGATTAATCAATTTTTAGTATATGTAGATTAATCAATTTGTAGTATATGTAGATTAATCAATTTTAAGTATATGTAGATTAATCAATTTTAAGTATATGTAGATTAATCAATTTTTAGTATATGCAGATTAATCAATTTTTAGTATATGCAGATTAATCAGATTAATCACTTTTTAGTATATGTAGATTAATCAATTTTTAGTATATGTAGATTAATCAATTTTTAGTATATGTAGATTAATCAATTTTTAGTATATGCAGATCAATCAATTTTTAGTATATGTAGATTAATCAATTTTTAGTATATGCAGATTAATTAATTTTTAGTATATGCAGATTAATGAATTTTTAGTATATGTAGATTAATGAATTTTTAGTATATGTAGATTAATGAATTTTTTGTATATGTAGATTAATCAATTTTTAGTATATGCAGATTAATCAGTTTTTAGTACATGCAGATTAATCAATTTTTAGTATATGTAGATTAATCAATTTTTAGTATATGTAGATTAATCAATTTTGGGTATATGCAGATTAATCAATTTTTAGTATATGTATAAAAAATTGATTAATCTACATAGACTAAAAATTGATTAATCTGCATATACTAAAAATTGATTAATTTTCATATACTAAAAATTGATTAATCTACATATACTAAAAATTGATTAATTTGCATATACTAAAAATTGATTAATCTACATATACTAAAAATTGATTAATCTACATATACTAAAAATTGATTAATCTACATATACCAAAAATTGATTAATCTGCATATACTAAAAATTGATTAATTTGCATATACTAAAAATTGATTAACCTGCATATACTAAAAATTGATTATTTGCATATACTAAAAATTGATTAATCTACATATACTAAAAATTGATTAATTTACATATACTAAAAATTGATTAATTTACATATATAAAAAATTGATTTATCTGCATATACTAAAAATTGATTAATTTACATATACTAAAAATTGATTAATCTACATATACTAAAAATTGATTAATTTACATATACTAAAAGTTGATTAATTTACATATATAAAAAATTGATTAATCTACATATACTAAAAATTGATTAATTTACATATACTAAAAATTGATTAATTTACATATATAAAAAATTGATTTATCTGCATATACTAAAAATTGATTAATCTACATATACTAAAAATAAAAAATTGATTTATCTGCATATACTAAAAATTGATTAATTTACATATACTAAAAATTGATTAATCTACATATATAAAAAATTGCTTAATCTGCATATACTAAAAATTGATTAATTTGCATATACTAAAAATTGATTAATCTTCATATATAAAAAATTGATTAATCTACATATACTAAAAATTGATTAATCTACATATACTAAAAATTGATTAATCTACATATATAAAAAATTGATTAATCTGCATATACTAAAAATTGATTAATCTACATATACTAAAAATTGATTAATCTACATATACTAAAAATTGATTAATCTACATATACTAAAAATTGATTAATTTGCATATACTAAAAATTGATTAATCTACATAGACTAACTAGACACCATTTTATGTAGGTTTTGCACACATTTGCAGTCAAATTTATCCGTTATGATAAAATCTTATTTTGATTCTTAGGAGCATCATAATCCAAACTACGTCTTAGTTATCGGAGGTAGCACAATTTTTCTCCCCAATTATTTTCTCTTCTCACTCTTCCATTCGTAACTTGAAGTTGTTTCTTTGCAAGTTTTACTACATCGCCATCCGTATTTACTTCATCGATAGACACATTTGACATTAACATTTTCGTTTCAATTCGTAAAATACTGAACACTCTCTTCGAAAAATCTCGCCAGTCCCATTTCTTGGAATAAGGGAATATCGGTTTACAATATTTTCCGAATGGTTAAACACAAAACAAAACAATGTCAATCAAACAGCAATATGACACCTATTATTAGAATATTTACAGCAATATTAGAATAGAATAAACACCGATTATTACAATATTTACAGCAATATTAGAATAGAATAAACACCGATTATTACAATATTTACAGCAATATTAGAATAGAATAAACACCGATTATTAGAATATTTACAGCAATATTAGAATAGAATAAACACCGATTATTAGAATATTTACCTTGAATAATAGTCACAGAATTTGTTACAGGATGTTTACCGGACATGCTATTGATTTATCTTCGACTTTGTATTTTTCTTCTTCTCCGTCTTATTCATCTTCTTCTACGTAAAACTTAAACACAATTTCTTACTAGATGTTTAAGGGACACGCTATTGATTCGTCTTCAACTTTGTATTTTTCTCCTTCTTTATCTTTTCTATCTTCATCTTTTTCATTTTCTTCGGCGTCTTCTTTCATCTTTGACTGCTCAGATTCACTCATTCTTTACCGTCCATATGTAAGCAAAGATGCTCTTTTTGTAATGACTAGCAGACCTGTGGTTTTCTATTCTTTAATTTCAAATTTCTTCTTCTTCTTCTTCTTCTTCTTCTTCTTCAAACTTATAAACAGTAAATGTGATGTTTTAGGGACACACTATTGATCCGTCCTTGACTTTGTATTCTTCTTTTTGTTCTGTCTTTTTCATCTTCTTTGCCATCTTTTTCATCTTTGATGTTGTATTCTCCAACTACCCAAATTCAGTCATTTTTCATTGCATGCATGTAAACAAAGACGCTCATTTTTAATGACTGCGGCTTTTTATTCTTTTTTTGTCATCTTTCTTTCTTCCTTTTTCTTCTTCTATGTAAAAAAAATTATAAACAATTTTTTAGGGACAAGCTATTGATTGAATAAAGGGTTTTTCTCAACTTTCAATTCGACAGTTTAAATGCTTCAAAATACATGGATGTATTAAGCAAAATACAGACTGTGCTGAAATACTAACGTCATTATTTATTGACCCAGTTTTAACATGGGAAGCACCTAACAATTAAACAATACCTATTGTATACTTGTTTAATATAATACCGTATACTTATAATACCGTATACATGTTTAATACAATACCGTATACATATATATATACAGTATAAATAACATATGTATAATATAGCAGGATCCATATTCTGTATACTTACAAAATACATGTTGCGCTATAATGTCTACACCAGTCACGGCCGCCATTTACCAACACTTGACGACTGAGACAAAGAGTTGTTAAGGCAGCAAGTGCTCACAAGTAACTGCCTCAATACAGCAATAACTGATAGTGCCATGAACTGACAGTAACCATCTAAAAAGATCACTATCCCCAAGTTACTGCAGGTAACAGTCAACCGCCACTGGATGACAGTGATCAATACTGATTGTCATGCACCAACAATTACAGTCGTAAAAGCAAATAACCACCCTAATACAACACTGATCATTAGTGGATTCCTTTCGCTGCCACTGCCAGACAATGCCAGACAGTGAAAGCCAGATGCTTTCATTTTGACCACTGCCACCAGTGTCCGCAATTTTCTTGAGCTGAGAATGGCCACCACTAGCAACTGCCGTCATCTATCTGTGTTCTGTATAAATATTTTTTAGCTGTTTATCCATAGGCAATACTTTATGTAACTCACATATGATAATGCACTAGATAATTAAAGGTTATTTCGTTTTTGGGGAGGGGATCACGGTTTTGTATCATATTTCCACCAGGAAACGACAGCTGATGGGTTCTGCTAGTATAAAATAATTCAAGAACTCGAATAAAATAAAACAAATCAAAATTGAATAACAAACGTTGAATTTCAGTCAAAACAGAGCAGCTTTCATTTTTTTTTTCATTTTTTTCAATGCAAGAAATTCAAGATGAGAAAATGATTTTTCAGAGTCCAGTTGATGTATAAGGCTAAGCGTTTTATAGTTGGTGACCTTAAATGACCTTTGATATTAATTTAACATCATTTAGGAAAAAAACTGCAATTATTATGAATGTACATGAATCTATTGTGACAACGTGAAACGTTGTGGTTAGCAAGCGTACACTTATATATGGAATATGGAAGAAATTGACTAACTATGACTTTTCTTGTTTCTAGATTGGAAACATTTTTGACCAAAATGGATGTATCAACAAGATTGTATTTAATCCACATGGAAGTATGATGGCCATTGTTGGGGATGATCGCAAACTGAAAGTAAGTTTCATTCAGTTTTTATCTGACATTTTTGGATATTTTTTTGTTGGTAATAAAATAATTCAAAAACTTTCTTTTTAGACTCAAGGTCCTTTATGTAGATAATGTAGTGAAACAATGGAGAGTCTGCTTTTTAAGTTAGATATTTGAAGGATATTAAGAAAAGTAAATATTAACAAAATATTGATTCGGGGTTGTGTTAGAAAGTCTCAAGCTAGAGGAGAATTCTTCTAGTTTGTAGAAATGGAGTTGCGTGCAATTACAACGTTTGGTGATACTTGTAAACAGTATACAAGAAGATGATGGAAATGGATGAGAACTCAGATGTTGAGAAAGTATATTTGGATGGTGAGTCTGGTTGTCTAGAATAGGTTGATGCTGACTGTTATTAGATCGAGTAAGTTCAGAGGACTTCTATTACTACCCAGTATAGTGTTACTGTTGTGTCACCCAAGGGCTTGTGCACGGAGTGTGATAGTCTATGAAAGCAAAACATGGCCAGTAAGAGTTAACAAAATGATATGTGTAATGTGAGTTTTGATCAGATCATCTTAGAAGAAAATGAATCTGGACAGATAAAAAGGCATATCACAATATTCAGTCATTGATACCAAACGATACTGATAAATTTTTTAAATCTGCTAAGTAAACATGGACTGTTCCCCTCGAGGGAAGTCACCAGCCAATGAACTGTTGCCATGCAACAAAAGGATCTATACCAAAAAGGTTATGTCGCCCTGTCGGTGGGTCTTTAGAATACACTGACTGTCCCCCTGCAGAGAGTAAAAGTCTATCAATAGGGCCACCTGTTGACCGTGGGTGGTGACCCATGATGCCTGGGAAAAGGATCCTGGTGGCTGAGTACCTGATACCTAGGGAAAATAAAGGTATTGGGTGCAACACTCGACTTTAACCTTGTACTGGGCTAGACGGGCGGTCGGAGGGGCCCAATCCGATCAATCGGCTGGTCATAACAAACCCCACCATATATAACTCATACCAAGCCTGCAATTAACCACTAATATTCCCATCCCAAACCCATACTAATCCCACTAACAACTATACCCCAAAATATGGTGGAAAGCGATAGCTGAGGGTCAATCATATTTGAGAACCAAAAGCTTACTCCATACACATCGGATTTGTCTTGGACTAAAATAAAAACAAATGTTCCAGAACAAAAAGAAGATGTGAGGAAACTTTCCCGAAATATGAGTATACTGGCTAAGGTATCCATGTCTCAACCAAGGTAAATGGGAACTTCCCCTTGGTAAATTCCCAATGAAAATTGGATTCGTGGAGGGTGGCAGAGCCCAGGGCCAGTGAATTAAAATAAAAATAATAATATGGAGAAAATAAAAAAAGAACTCACTCTGATGTCTCAGACATCTCTGACTCTGACGACAAGTGAAACAGAAACAAAAACAAGGAAATTACCCTAGTCTTACCTACTCTAAATATATAGTGATAGAACCTACTAATAAAGAATCCTTTACCAAAATTTCACCATTTAAAATTGAAAGTACTCTGAAAAGCCTGAACCCTGTTTCAGTTAAAAAAAAAATGACCAATGGCACATTATTGGTCCAAGTGGATAAAGGAGCCCAATCCGAAAGACTCTTAAACTAGACAACTTTCGATGGGATAAAACTAAAAGTTTACCCACACAAATTTCTGAACACATCTAGAGGAGTAGTGAGGTGTGAAGAACTCGCACAGTGCACCATAGAAGAAATTAAAACCAACGTAATAAAGCAAAATGTATCAGATGTGAGGAAAATGATCATTAAAAGAAATGGCCAAATGATACACACCAGCACATATGTATTAACCTTAAACTCAACCAAACACCCACCAGAAATAAAAATTGGGTACATGATGGTCAAGGTGGAAACATACATACCAGGACCACTCGGGTGCTTCAATTGTCAAACAATTCAAACTAGATGCTAAAAGGAAGAAACTAAACTTCAACTCAGACAATGTAGAAGACTACAACAAACCGATGCCATAAACAGTTCATACAATACTGCAACAGGGCCAGATGAGATCCATTACGAGTTTCTGAAACAACTACCTCAAAAATCCTTAATATACCTCCAAAACATCTTCAATGACATATGAATTAGGAGTGAACTCCCTGACAAGCAACAGTGATTCCAATCCCCAAACCCGATAAAGTTAAGTCTGATCCCAAAAGCTTCCGACCCATAGCATTAACAAGTTGCATATGTAAAACTTTCGAAAAAAATAGTCAACAAAAGACTAACTTGGTACCTTGAATCAAATGGTCTGATTACAAACCACCAAAGTGGGTTCCGAAATAAAAGAAGCACCATTGATAACCTGGTATGCTTAGAAACCTTTATCAGAGAGGGATTCATAAAAAAAGGAACATACAATGACCATTTTCCATGATTTAGAAAAGGCCTATGATACAATGTGAAGATACAGTATCATGAAAGACCTACACAATCTCGGACTAAAGGGCAAACTATCCAAATTAATAAAAGATTTTATGTCTGACAGAAACTTTAAGGTCCGTGTGGGATACACCCTTTCTGACCTCGAAAACCAGGAGGAAGGAGCCCACAAATAAGCATACTATCAGTCACTTTATTTAATATAAAGATTAACAATATTGCCAAATGCCTAAGTCCTGGAACTGACTGCTCCCTATATGTCGATGACTTCAAAAAATGTCCAAACAATAGAGCAACAGTTGCAGCTGAACCTAAACAAAATAAACCGGTGTGTCACAGAAAATGGGCTTAAATTTTCCAAGTCAAAAACGAAGTGCATGCACTCCTGTAATATTAAAAAAATGCACAACGATCCAACCCTCAAACTCGATGGCCAAAAAATTGATATTACTGATCAATATAAATACCCGGGGATCATTTTTGACAGAAAATTGACTTCTATTCCCCATCTGAGATATTTAAAGCAGAAATGTCACAAAGCACTACAATTATTAAGAGTTGTTGCCAACACAGACTGGGGAGCAAACCAACAAACGCTCCTAAAACTATATAGGACTCTAATTCGTTCGAAACTGGATTATGGCTACTTCATCTATGAGTCAGCAAGGTCTCCCTACATAAATATCCTTGACTCCATTCATCATGAGGGACTAAGACTAATCTTGGGATCATATAGAACATCCCCCAAAGAAAGTCTATATGCAGAAGCCCATGAAACACCCTTAAAGCTCAGACAGGAAAAACTTGGCTTACACTATTACTTGAAACTAAAGTCTTACCCAACAAACGCTGCTTATCAATTTACCTTTGACCCCAACTATAGAAACCTATTTAACAGAAAAGAAAAAGCCATAAAAACCTTTGGATTTCGAATGGAAACCAGCATAGAAGAATCTCAAATTCCAATAACAAATATCCACAATTCTATAATATCCGAAAGCTCACCATGGACAACCAGATGTAATGCTCAACTTAAATGAAAATAAAAAATCAAAAACAAATCCTGCCATATTTCAAGAACTTGAAAATATCAAGCTATGCTACCCTGACTATACACACATATACACAGATGGCTCAAAGCCTCTATATTTAGTGCTGAAACCAGAGCCATAGATCTAGCACTGGATATCATTGCTGAGGAAAACTCAGAAAAATTCATCATATTCTCTGACTCTTTATCCGTTTTAACAGCTATAAAAAATAGAAAACAGGAGAACCCCATAATTATCAAACTCTTAAACAAAATAAATCTCATTACCGACCAAAAGAAAATATTTATCTGGATCCCTAGCCACATGGGAATCAAGGGCGATGAAAGGGTCGATGCTATGGCTAAAGAAGCACTGAAGTTGGACCTTGATGGTCACAGCATCCCATACATGGATATTAAACTCTTAATCAACAGATATATATTAAAAAAATGGCAAAGTCAGTGGAGCAAAAACACAAATAATAAACTATATTATATAAAACCCACACTTGGAGAGTGGAGGCAGGATAAACATGGGCCCCGCAAGGAAGAAGTCTTACTGGCCAGACTGCGTATTGGTCATACAAGACTCACACATAATTTCCTTTTCACTGAAGATGATGAGCCAAAGTGCACAAATTGTTCAACTCCTTTCACTATAAAGCATATACTGGTAAAGTGTAATGAAAACAAATCAGACAACATTTTATATTAAAGCAGGAAACATGAAAGAAGTTTTCAAAAACAATGATACAAAAGACATCATTTCCTTCCTAAGAGAAACTGGACTATACAAAAACTCTGAAGTTGTATACAACAAATATATAAATAACGAACCAAGTTCTTACCAAAAAAGTTAATCATCTTGACTGACACCATAAAGATTGAAATAAAAACATGATGGCATTAAATGATCATCAAGGTCGAGATGCCATTAAATAAACCAACCAGCCAAAGGTCATGCTTAATTTCATCACAATCTGGTTCATCTCTGTGTATGCTCCTCCTTCTTTGTGCATACAATGGCATAATAACATGTTAAGCCCAAATCCTATCCTAGTCAGGCAGTATCTCTATCCCTTCACAATCATGGTTGGAACAGCCATAAAGAACTGTGCACATGTACCTGAAGGTAAATTTTTTTCAAGTCCAACACATTGAACCCCTTCCTACACTAGTCTCTCAGTTTTTTGTGAGCACATTAATGCAAGCCATGTATGCCTCCACATGGTTGTCCAGTTTGTGGTAATTCATAACAAGTCACATTTTCCTTATCCACCTGCACATTGACCTTGGTTATTCCCTTTCTTGTCATGCTCTTTCCATTAATGGTTAGCACCTCCATCTTGCATCCATTCAGTGGACCACAAACCAAACTCTTCACAAGAGACCGTGGCACCCAAGTCAATCCATGTGTTACATATTACTCCATTGGCAAACACATGTATCACTGGCAAGTTGGTGTTCATTTTTCCTATGGCATGGAGAGAGTGGCGCTCACATCTCGCTGTTTTTTCCTGACATTTTGACGTGACAAGGACCTTCCTCTGACATCTGTAACATTGTATGGTTGGCTTATGGTGCTGCCTGGGTCATTCAAACTAGCAATAATAGACAGACAGATGATTGAGCCCAGAGCAATTAAAACAATAAGTTCTCTGTGGGATTTTTCTTTGACTGACCAGTCGACACTGGCAGCAACCATTTCATTGTTCACAACGGCTTTTGCTTATCTAAGCATGCTTTCCATCTGGATGTGGTCAATGTCAGCAAATACATACAACAACTCCAGAGTATAGGCAGGCAATCTGGCCATGAATGCATACGTCAGTGTCTGACTAAAGATTCCTCCAAACAAGGGGAAGAGTTTTTTCAATGCAGTGTAGAACTCATCCACTGACTTGTCCAAGTGTAATATGTCTCCAAAACTACTTGTACGTCTTGCAATCTTTGTCGAGCACAAGAATCTTACACATCTTTTATCCATGTCACATTGGTCTTATCTGCGTTGCTGCATGTTAAACATCAAAGTTGGTCGCTTAACCCTAACCCTAATCCTAACAACACCTGAGAGTTTGCAAATCAGGTCCAATTTTTCCAATCAGTCTACAATAGACGCTGCTCCATCATATTCCAGTATGAGATTTAGGTAGAACCTTCCTTTAGTTATAATACCAAAATAGCTTGTGCCTAACCCTGAAACAAATATTGCCTCTGCAAGAAAATTCAGTCTTTTATGCTTCCATACACTTACATCTATGCAAATGAGAACAGACCTTGTTTTCAATCCAGTTGTGCATGTGCAGTGCCATTTCTGCATCAGCCGGCATAAGTTGAGGTAGCAGGGCTGGTTCACATGAGAAGACAAAGGAAAATATGAAAATAAATCATAAAAATGGACTTGAGAGAAAGAGGAATCAGATTGATTCCAGATGTTAAACCGAAAAGAATTATGATTATTTCCCCAAACAATTTTACAAAAAATCAAATCGCAGAAGATCAATCTAGATAGTATAAGGAGATGTGTGCAGAACAGGAAACTTCATTGGTTTGGTCACATTAAATGTGTGAATGAGAGTGATTGGATTAATGTAGAACAGTTAGCAGAGTCAGAAGAAGTCAAGAAAAATATAGGAAGAAGTGAAAAAATAGACTTGAGACAGAGAGGAATAAATGAGATTATTGAATGATAGTGGAAATTCTTAAAATGATGAAAATGTTACATATCTACAAACTAAAGGGACAACGGCAATCCTAAAAAGACCTAAATTCTATGAGATTTTCTAGCTTGTAGCAAAACTAAAGTGTATATTTTGGGTATGATGAAAATGTTATGTTTTATTTATCTCCCACTCATTATTTTGGATGTCAAAAGGAAAATACCCACCTAAATCAAATTTAATTCAAATTTGAAATATTTGAATTTTCAAAAAGGAGGTTGTACCCATATTATGCTAAAACTTATTGAAAATACTGAAAAGAAACTGAAATTCAGAAATATTTATAAATTGATGATTACGATATATTGTTAACATTTCACAATAATTATAATTTTAACAAACTCCATTGCATAAAACTAAATTAAACTAAATATAGATTACATTTGAACCTCTTATGTTGGGATGATTACGATATATTGTTAACACTTCACAATAATTATAATTTTAACAAACTCCATTGCATAAAACTAAATTAAACTAAATATAGATTACATTTGAACCTCTTATGTTGGGATGATTACGATATATTGTTAACACTTCACAATAATTATAATTTTAACAAACTCCATTGCATAAAACTAAATTAAACTAAATATAGATTACATTTGAACCTCTTATGTTGGGATGATTACGATATATTGTTAACATTTCACAATAATTATAATGTTAACAAACTCCATTGCATAAAACTAAATTAAACTAAATATAGATTACATTTGAACCTCTTATGTTGGGATGATTACGATATATTGTTAACACTTCACAATAATTATAATTTTAACAAACTCCATTGCATAAAACTAAATTAAACTAAATATAGATTACATTTGAACCTCTTATGTTGGGATGATTACGATATATTGTTAACACTTCACAATAATTATAATGTTAACAAACTCCATTGCATAAAACTAAATTAAACTAAATATAGATTACATTTGAACCTCTTATGTTGGGATGATTACGATATATTGTTAACACTTCACAATAATTATAATTTTAACAAACTCCATTGCATAAAACTAAATTAAACTAAATATAGATTACATTTGAACCTCTTATGTTGGGATGATTACGATATATTGTTAACATTTCACAATAATTATAATGTTAACAAACTCCATTGCATAAAACTAAATTAAACTAAATATAGATTACATTTGAACCTCTTATGTTGAGATGATTACGATATATTGTAAACACTTCACAATAATTATAATGTTAACAAACTCCATTGCATAAAACTAAATTAAACTAAATATAGATTACATTTGAACCTCTTATGTTGGGATGATTACGATATAACACTTCACAATAATGATTACGATATAACACTTCACAATAATTATAATTTTAACAAACTCCATTGCATAAAACTAAATTAAACTAAATATAGATTACATTTGAACCTCTTATGTTGGGATGATTACGATATATTGTTAACACTTCACAATAATTATAATTTTAACAAACTCCATTGCATAAAACTAAATTAAACTAAATATAGATTACATTTGAACCTCTTATGTTGGGATGATTACGATATATTGTTAACACTTCACAATAATTATAATGTTAAGAAACTCCATTGCATAAAACTAAATTAAACTAAATATAGATTACATTTGAACCTCTTATATCTAGCAGTTTTGTTTAAAGATTTATAATTGGTAAAATAAATCCTAACTTTATTATAAAGAAATATACCCATCCTGGGACGGGTAAAATAAAATAAAAACTGTTGCACCACGTACATGTCCTCTTATGAATATTAAAATCAAGATATAATGCTGCTAAAGCTTTTGTGCATATTTTGATTAAAATCCATAACATTATTTTAACCCTAGAAAATGTCTAAAACAAATTTAAAACG
The DNA here is from genome assembly GCF_053919585.1 of Euprymna scolopes. Classification (NCBI taxonomy): domain Eukaryota; kingdom Metazoa; phylum Mollusca; class Cephalopoda; order Sepiida; family Sepiolidae; genus Euprymna; species Euprymna scolopes. Next base: position 80,624,091 of record NC_136505.1, on the reverse strand, counting down.
AAATTGACATCACAGAATTTTTCTGGATTGGTTTCTATGGATAAGACTTAATGCAAATAAAATAAAATAAAATATAACAAAAATGCATAATAATTGATCAATTAGTTTAATTAGTGTTGTGGTTGCAAGGTTGAACAATAATTAGTAAGGAAATACAATGAAGACGCAAACAACAAGATAACGCAATAATAAGTGTATTAAAGAAAAGGTATATTTACAATATGTACGAATGACGGTGTCGAGTCAGAGAGTCTTGGTGGGAGGACATGTACGCTCTTCGGCGTCACTTCCGGTGGCATTTGAGTAAGACACACCAAGGCCAACCTAGGCTTGCCATTTATAGTGTTATGTTATTCGCATATGCAAATAAGTGGTTGCCACCACAACACCCCACTCCCAAGATTTGAAGTCACACAGATTTCAATATCTTTTTCTTTTTGGGTTTACCATTAATGGTTCATTCACTTTTCTTTTCCTACCTGATCTTCGGGGTTCAGGTGCATTTTGAGGCGGTTCCAAATTAAAAGATTCGTATATGATATCTATGGTGGCCTCCTCTTCGACTGTTGTCGTATCATCATCATCTTGGATATGACGTTTTTTTATCTGATTTAGGTGCCTTTTATGTATCTTCTGTGGACCTTTAATCATGTATGTACAATCACCAATGCGTTTATCCACTACTCCACATTCCCAGTAAGATGTGTTATTTCTGTAGCACTTAAAATATACTCGATCTCCCGAGTTATATTTCTTTCTTCTCGTGTGTGTAGTGTTTCGGATAATTGCCTGCCTTGGCAATAGTTTGTCAAACGCTGATTTTACCTTTCTGGCAAACATTAGATCAGCTGGTGATATGTTTGATGGTGTACTAGGATGTGGTGTAATCCTATATACTTGCAAGAATTGTTGCAAGGCTTTTTCTGTTGGTGTTCCAATGGATTTCTTTAACGCTCGTTTTAGCGTGTCCATGAACCTTTCCGTGAGGCTGTTCGACCTTGGATGATACGGCGGAGTCGTGATGTGCTTCACTCGGAACGTGTCGCAAAATTCCTTAAACTCTGCGGATGTGAACTGCGTTCCGTTGTCAGTGACCAGTGTGTCTGGTACACCGAATCTTGCAAACAACTCGTGTAGGAACCCTATTGAGTTGTTCGTTGTTGGATTCCTGCAACGCATTACCTCCGGCCATTTTGTGAAACTATCCACTACAATTAAATAATAGTTTTCACCTACTGGACCAGCGAATTCCATGTGGATTCTCGACCATGGTTGGTCGGTTTTCGGCCACGGTTTGTGTACTATAGGTGGAGATTTTGCCGCTAACTGGCATCCTTTACATTTATCAATTGTTGTCGCTATGTCAGTGTCCATGTTACGCCAGTACACGTAGCTTCTCATTAACGACTTCATTCGATTTATCCCCGGATGTCCTGTGTGGAAATCTCTTAACATCCTATTCTGCAATGTTTTGGGTATTACCACTCTCTCGCTGTACAGTAACACATCGTCACATATGGAGAAAACTTCCTGCACCTTTGTGTCCGTTATAATTTTCTCTTTTATGTCCTTTATATATTCGTCTTTCTCGGCTTCCCTTTTAATGTCCGACAAAGTTACGGGTAGTTCCTTAATGATGTTTGCTACCATATTTTTTACTTCAACATTTGTCCGAATTGCTGCAATGACTGATTCTTCCAGATTGTGTTTCTGTGGTATCAGTCTTGACAGTCCATCCGCATGGCAAATCTTTTTTGATGCTAGATGTTGTAGCTGGAAATCGTAATTAAGTAGTATTGTACCCCAGCGCAGCAATCTATTTGCAGTGTATACCGGCAATCCTTTTTTTGATCCATAGATCGTGACTAACGGTTTATGGTTGGTTTCAAGTATGAATTGTCTACCATATAAATATCGGTGAAATTTAGTCACGGCAAAGATTATGCTCAACGCTTCTTTTTCGATTTGTGAATATGCCCTTTCGGCTGGTATCAGCGTTCTCGAAGTGTGCGCTATTGGTTTCCTAGACCCATCCGGCATAATATGTTGAATGCATGCTCCTAAGCCGTAGGAGCTAGCGTCACTAGCGACGACTATTTTTAAGTTTGTGTCAAAGTGCGTTAAGAATAATTCGGATGTTAGTGCGCTCTTTATTTTGTCAAAAGCGGTTTGATATTCTTGCATCCAGTTCCACGGTGTATCCTTTTTAAGCAGATTATTTAAGGGGGCTCGCAAGTTATGCATTCCTTCAATAAAAGATTGGTAATAATTTGCGAGTCCTAAGAAACTCTGCAAGGTTGTTACATTATCGAGTGCTGGCATATTTTTTATTGCCGCAGATCTGTCTGGGTCTGGACGTCGTCCATGTTTGTTTATTATGTGTCCAAGATACTTAATCTCGCTCATACAAAAGTCACATTTACTTTGTTTTACTTTAAAGCCGAATTCTTGTATTCGAATAAATACTTGTTTCAAATGTTCCTTATGTTCTTCTAGGGATTTGCTCCTGACAACAATGTCGTCCAGGTATGCACATGCGCACTCAATACCACTTAGCATAGTGTCCATCGCTTGCTGAAAGATGGCAGGCGCTACTTTGATGTCAAAAGGCAATCGGTTGTATTTGTATAATCCCTTATGCGTATTGATGCATAGTATTTTTGAGCAATTCTCCTCGACCGGTATTTGCAAATACGCGTCGCTCAAGTCTATCTTGGAGAAGATATTACCCCCATTCAACTTCGTGAATATTTCCTCTGGGCTTGGTAGGGGGTAATGGTGATCTTTTAATAGGGAGTTGACCCTGGTCGAAAAGTCTGCGCACACTCTAACTTCGTCATTCTTTTTCTTTACGTATACGGTGGGGGCTGCCCACTCCCTGTGTTATATTTTTGATAGAATTCCCGTCTGTTCCAATCTATTTAATTCTTTATCAATCTTTTCCAACCCAGCGAACGGAACATTTCGCTTTTTTCTAAAAATTGGGCTGGCGTTTTCTTTAAGTTCAAACGAGGCCTTGAATTTATTGCAGCGACCTAAGTTAGTCGTGAATGCCTCAGGAAATAATTCTTTTAAATCGTCTTTTATATTTACTGTTGTTGGAGAAGAACATTCTAATTTTTTACAGAATGTATTGATTGGCTTATCCCATAGTCCGAATTTCTCAATTAAATCTATTCCAAACAGATTTTCACTATTTTTTAGTACGAATATTTTTAATTTCTTCGAAATCCCTTTCAATTTTATCGGGAGGACAACTTCTCCTTCAAATTTTATACCACCACCAGTTACCGTCCGGGCTGCTTTACTAGTTTTCATCATGGCCGGTTTTCCCAACTTTTTCCACGTATTCAGGTTTATTATAGAAACATCGGAGCCGGAGTCGAGTTGTAACTTTATTGATGTTTTAAATATTTCCACTTTTACGTATTTTCGCTGATCTTTGTCTAATTTTGTATTTGATTTTGATTGCTGTACTCTCTTTCTGGTGTAATCTTTATATCTGCAGCAATCGCTTTTGTGTCCCACCTTCTTACAATTGTAGCATTTTTTCTTCTTATAAGGACAATCTGATTCCCAATGCTTTTCTGCACATCTCTTACAGTTATATCTAGGAAGAGGCTTGTTATATTCTGTACTATATTTATGGTTATTATCTTTGGAATATCCCGTTCCATTGCCTTTCTTTGTAAAGTTCTTGGTTGGTGCGTATGGTTTTCTAACTTTTCTTACATATGCCACTCCGGATTCTTCTATATTTTTTGAATCCTTTTTTAGTGTAATGGCCCTTTCACAGTCCTCTGCTAGTTTCTGGAGGGCTAAATCTTGCTCAGATTCCAGCTTAGACAACACTCGTCTGCGTATTTCTGCATTTTTCGTGGAAACTAACCCTTGAGCGAAGATTAGACATTTAAAATCTTCTACCGTTAGTTCTGCAAGCTTAAAATTATCGCAGTTTTTATTGACAACTGATGCGTATGTCAAATAATCTTGGTTGTCCATCTTTCTTAGATTCATGCACAGCCATCTTTTATGAAACAGAGATATATTTGGATTAAATAATTCTTTTAGTAATTTTACAGCTTCCATGAACTCTAATTCCGCAGTTTTTTAGGTAATATGTAATCTACGAATTTGCTGTGTTCTGATGTACCCAATTTTCTGAGTAAGAGGCTCACTTTTTGACTATTTGGCCAATTTTTACAGTCCAGTTGAAAAACATCCTCGTATCTTGTGTAGTATGCTTCAAAATTCTTCTCTTCCTCAGGCACATAATGAAATGTGTCCATGCTATTAAAAATAGTTGTATGGAAGAAATTAACACTATCGACATTTTCTCGATTACTCTTTAGTAGTTCCAGTGTTTTAGCAAAACGTTCCTCTTGTCTTTCTTCATATTCCAATTGTAGTTTCTTATGCCTTTCTTCCTGTTCCAATTGCAGTTTTTTCTGCTTTAATTGTGCCATTTTCTGCTTTTCTTCTTGTTCCTGCTGCCATTTCAATAATCTGTCCTCTCTCTTTTCCTCGCGGTCAGCCTGTGCCTGTATTTGTGTTTGCAAAAGCTCGTTTTGTGTAGCTTGTGTTTGCAAAAGCTCGTTTTGTGTAGCTTGTCTGCGTTCATCCCGCTCAGCCTGTGCTTCTAAAAATTGCATGAACATTTTTGATAAGTCTTCCATGTTTTTTTTTAGTGTGTAGTTAAAAAAAAATATTGTACCATGTACAATATACACTGGTTTGGGTTACAACAAAAAAGCAAATTGCTGTAAGCTCCTGTTTTCAATAATAATATCGCTGCTTGCAATAGTATATTCTTTTTGCGAGTCACGCTACAAAAAAAAAAATAAAACAGGTTTATCTGGAATCACGAAATGGAATTGACTTTCCGTTTTTAGGCACTTACTAATAAGTAACTCTTTCCACAAAATAAAAGTTTGTGTTTTTTTTTAATCGAGTCACAATTGAATAAATGTATGCAGTACATTTAGTTCTTTGAGTTTTTTTTTCTCTAGTATTTTAGTAATTAAAATACCTCTTAAATTGAGATTATCTTTTTTCCCTGACGTTTTACTGTATTATCTGTTATTCAGTGACAACTTCAAGAAAAAAAATCCTTTCCTTGAATTTTAGTTTTAGCTGTGGTATTTCCTTTTAGTACCGACGTCAACCAAAACATTAATTAAAAAGTCCTTTAGTTGTTGTTTTGTTTACGGAGAACAGTAATTAGAATCCACTGGTTAACTTTTTCAGTAGGTTACTTCCTTGCTTTTCGTAATACGGGTCTGACCTGTCGTTTTTGCGACAGAACAAAGTTCGCTTTTCGTTTGCAAGTTGGTCCTTTAGTACGATTTGTCGTGTAGCGACAAAACAAAAATTCACTTTTACATTCGTTTGCAAGTCGGATTCCCAGAAAACGGCGTAAATTGTCGCTTTTGCCACGTTAGAGGTTTTTTTTTTCACTTGAGTTGAAACTTCTCTTTAGCGTAAAATCCGTTTGCTCGTCAACACTTTGCATTCCTTAAAAAAAATGGTCAACCTTTGCGTTGTACTTTTTTTTTTTTAAAATAGTTCTTCGTCAAACTGTTATATTTGACGCTTCATATCTCGTCGCCAACTGTTGTGGTTGCAAGGTTGAACAATAATTAGTAAGGAAATACAATGAAGACGCAAACAACAAGATAACGCAATAATAAGTGTATTAAAGAAAAGGTATATTTACAATATGTACAAATGACGCTGTCGAGTGAGAGAGTCTTGGTGGGAGGACATGTACGCTCTTCGGCGTCACTCCCGGTGGCATTTGAGTAAGACACACCAAGGCCAACCTAGGCTTGCCATTTATAGTGTTATGTTATTCGCATATGCAAATAAGTGGTTGCCACCACAACAATTAGTTTAGAAGAAAATCTTATGCGTACTATATATATATATATATATATATATATATATATATATATATATAATATATGTATGCGTAAGTTTATATGAGAATAGATACGTTTTTAATACTATTTTCATTTTCAAGCAATAAATGTATACAAAAACAGGAAGTTGATTAATTGAAATATAATTTTTATAATTCAAACTTCCTGTAGTGTTTCATTCATCTTTTATTTCAGTTATGGAGTGATCAGTTGGGAACGCTGATTCATCGTTTACAGAATGAAAATAACACTCCAGCTACTTGCATCACTTTCTCCCCTCAGATGTTGACATTTGCTGTTGGTTATCATGATGGCAACATCCGACAATTTGATCTTTCAACAGGTAAGATTGTTATTTCTCTCCACTTCTTTTGCATTGTCAAGCAACATTGGCATTTAACATGGAGTTCTCATTGACAATCGCTTCCTTTGGAATTTGAGCAAGAAAAAGTCTCTCCAAGATTCCAGTACTCAGTTAAAATCTGAATAATGTTGCCTCTCCTTGATGTTTATATCGTTATTACACCCTAAACTGTCGCCATTTTTTGCAGGAGCAACAGATATTAGTTTCTTTCTATTTTCTTTTTTTTTTACGTAGGAGATAATCAAATTCCATTATTTATTTTCTATATATATCTATTTGGAAACTTTAATTATATAAAAAATAATGCTAAATATGTAACAAAGAAAATTAACAAATCCTTTAATACACACACACACACACACACACACACACATATATATATATATATATATATATATATATATATATATATATATATATATATATATATATAATTATTAAATATATTGGTCCTGGATATGACCATAAACTATATCCGATGGTGAGACCCCAGCTTGCAGGCTTTGAGGAGTGTGGAGCCACCTTATAATTGCCATTGCTCCCAGGTCCACTCTGACCTGAAGTTGTAATACCTGTTAGGGTCCCAAATATGGGTTAAATAGAAACATACTTGCAAAAAACTAATATACTCTAATTAAAACAATTTTCTTCAAAATCACCGGATTCGGCATTAAATAATCTGGAAAGGGTTGATATGCTGTAAAACAAAAACAACCAACCAACCAACCAACCAATTAAATATATATTTCAATATAATTATCTGTGAACACGTGTTTTGTCATTGTATGAGTCATTAGCATGACTGAACCAAGCGAGATTTAAAATCAGGACTCCAGAGTATATATATATATATAACCACTTCATTTACTCACATAAATTAATATACAAAAGTATAAATTTATGTGTAAAAGTATTTACTTCAACAATGCTCAGTATGTAGGTAGAGCTAGTTAGTAAGTTATAAAGTATATATGGCGATTAAGCTACACAGAATATTCCGCGTTTTATCAACTCTAGAATTTTTCAGGCTATATATATAGTAAGATATAAAATATATATGGCAATTAAACTACAAAGAGTATTCTGTGTAGCATAATCGCCATATATATTTTATAACTTACTATATATATATATATATATATATATATAATTTTTTTTATATATTTAACATTAAATTATATATAATTTATTTTATATATTTAATATAAATTATATATAATTTATTTTATATATTTAATATTAAATTATATATAATTTATTTTATATATTTAATATTAAATTATATATAATCGATTTTATATATTTAATATTAAATTATATTTAATTTATTTTATATATTTAATATTAAATTATATATAATTTATTTTATATATTTAATATTAAATTATATATAATTTATTTTATATATTTAATATTAAATTATATATAATTTATTTTATATATTTAATATCAAATTATATATAATTTATTTTATATATTTAATATTAAATTACAGATAATTTATTTTATATATTTAATATTGGATTATATATATATATAATTTATTTTATATATTTAATATTAAATTATATATAATTTATTTTATATATTTAATATTAAATTATATATATATATAATTTATTTTATATATTTAATATTAAATTATATATAATTTATTTTATATATTTAATATTAAATTATATATATATAATTTATTTTATATATTTAATATTAAATTATATATAATTTATTTTATTTTATATATTTAATATTAAATTATATATATAATTTATTTTATATATTTAATATTAAATTATATGTATAATTTATTTTATATATTTAATATTAAATTATATATATATATAATTTATTTTATATATTTAATATTAAATTATATATATAATTTATTGTATATATTTAATATTAAATTATATATATAATTTATTGTATATATTTAATATTAAATTATATATATGATTTATTTTATATATTTAATATATTAATTATTGTATATATTTTATATTAAATTATATATATAATTTATTTTATATATTTAATATTAAATTATATATGTTATTTATTTGTATAAATATTTCTTTTAATATCATTACACAGGACAATGTTTCGTTCAATAACTACGCCACAACAGCAGCTATTTATATTGATATTTTGAAGGACATATATATTAACCACAAATGCTCCTCCAATAATCCAAATTGCTTTCTTTCTAGAATTCACTAATCAAAATCAAACATCAATTGTGAAATGGGATATTAAAAAACACTTGTTATTTATGCATCAATGAAAAATTATATATAATTAGATTCATGTTTAGATACCTATATTAGTGTAATCAGTCAATGGAAAATCATAGCCACACAAATGGATGAAAATGCAAACAAACTGAAAATGAATAATCAATAAATAATAATGGCTTACAATTTTGCAATGAGTTTCTTATTTGTTGTGTGATTTAAGGATAGGAATAAACTCCTCAAGAAAAACATGGAGCATCTATTATTTGTAAGTATTATAAAATTCATCTTCTCAGCAACTTACCCGCCCCGCCCCTCCACACCCCAAATGTAAAAACAGAATTTCTGTGAAATGTTAAATGATAATTAAACTGCTGAAGCATATGTTAAACTACACAAGTTCTATAATTGAATACCCCCAGAAAAAGAACGAAAAACATAAAAATATGTTTTTGTAAACTGCTCGTGAAAATTTACTGACAGTATTATTTTTACTATTAAATGAGGTGAAAACTTTATTTTATAAAAATATTTCTTAACATTTAAAATATCCGCCATATATTCATACACCTTGTGAAACATCAAGTGACTACGCGCGTGCACACATTTCAGTAAGAAATCAATCAAGTGTAGCATAAACGAAGGCGGTAAAATGGTGCAAAGTAGTCCCAGGGTCCAGGGGTTCATACCATGGAAATGGTAAATTTGTGATGGGTCCGATTGTCAAATTCATTTTCAGTGACCTCGAATATTCCTAAAAAACCTAATTAGAGTGGTTGGTGTTCTGTTGTAGCATAACGTAATATTTACTGATGAAATTAAGAAAGTGAAAAAAAAATTGTCCGTTTCAATATCAGGAAGCAGAAAAATATCCGGAAGAGCGAGGTCATTTCAACCTTGAAGCCGAAAAATGTTTTGGGGGTCATGTTTTGGTCCCTTTGGTTCCGTTTGGCTCTTTTTTGGCATTTTTCCTAAATGGGAAACAAGATGGCCACCAGCAAAAACAATAGTGATTACGTTGGATACTGAATGTCTTCAAATATATGGAAAACTACTTGTTTGCACAAAAAATAAATGCGATATTCGTTCTCAGCATACTCGAAAACCTATTCAAGTTGACAAATTAAAGGTGAATGCTGAGGGGCTAGTAAACTAAAAAAAAAAATACCGCTTTATATGTAAGCCATTTAAATTTTCGTGAAATAGAAACACGTGTGTTCCTATTTAAAAAATTAGCAGGAGGATGTTATATATTTTCTTCTTATTCGTTAACAATAGGATAAATATTAATATTTGTTTTGAACCGAGCAAGGGTCCACCAATTCATTCCTTTTTAAATCCTACTACTAAAATCAGTCTGAAGGGAGGAGAGCGTTCAACCACATCTATTTCCTATTTACTTGCCTCCCTGCAAGGGCAGAGTTGGACAAAAGATCAGTTTTGATATGCGAAAATCCAGCTCCCCAAAGAAGAGCACTCTGGATGTAAACAAAAAGAAGATTGTCTCAGTCATGAAGGATTTCTCCTCCACTGCTCGAGGGCAAGAGTGAAACAGCAGAACAGATACTACACTGTGATCCAGTCCCAAAAGCCAAGGATTAAACTGGCAGAAATATTTCATTAGCCAAGAAGAGGAAAAAAGGGTATCGGCAGATCTATTTTTAGATTGAAATGAATGGCTCTCGTCTTGTGGAGGCCTCATGTTTTGACAAGCTTCTGGGCTTGACCTTTACTCCTGATTTTAAATGGAACACGTATATCAAATCTGTTGCTAAGGCCGCTGGAAAAATGGTTGGATCCTTCTATCGATCCAGTAGATATCTCACTGCTGATGCAATTCTCTATCTATATAAGAGCCAGATACGTCCAAGGATGGAATACTGTTGCCACATCTGGGCACGAACTGCTAAAAAGGACTTGTCCTGCCTTAATAGACTTCAAAATAGACTTCGTAGTCTCGTAAGAGATGTTCTTTTCTCTTCCCTGCAACCTCTTTCTTACAGAAGAGATGTTGCGTGTTTGTCTCTGCTTTATCGTTATTTTCATGGAAAGTGTTCGAGTGAGCTTCAGTCTATGGTCCTCCCTCGCCAAACTTTCACAAGAAACACTTGTCTAGCCGAAATCACTATCAATAATTCCCCCACTCTTTATCTGTGCCGAAACCTAAACGTAGATTCCATGAACGAAGCTTCTTTCTTAGAACTGCACGCCTGTGAAATTATCTTCCATTTTCCTGCTTTCCAGCTGACTACAATATGGTTGTCTTCAAGTCTAATGTAAACAAGTTCTTGATGAGCCGTTCCACTTAATAAATTTACCGAATTTCCATTACTAATGATTACTATATTTTCCAATTTCTACTGTACACTCTTTAACCCTTATCCTCGAGTGACCTCTTGGCCTTGATAAGTGGTGATGCCTATGTAAAAAAAAAAAAAAAAAGATGGAAATGCCAAGCAAAGAAAAGGCAGAGGACAAATTCAAATCTGGTTAGCCGTGACAAAACTCCTTCCTTTCCCTAGCCTCTTTTCTTCACTGCTTCAACGCAGTCATGACTCATCTCCACACATAGGCCAGGACTAGGAGATGAATAAAATAAAAAGACACTATCTGGGATAACTGAAAACGAATAACGACAGATATGATATAGAAATGAGAGAACGCAATGGAGTTTCATTCCACATTAAAAAAAAATATTTGTCATTTTCGTTAGTGGCGTTGGCAGAAGAGTACAAGAGAGAAACGAGTGTGAAGATAGATTTAATATCATGCCAGCTGGTTGAAGAAGAGAATAGTTCAGTCCCCACGTGTTTATAACTAGTAGTCGCCGGGGCAAAGGAAACTGATAAAAGAGAAAGAAATGGCAAAGTCTACAATGTGTTGATGTGTTGTCGTGCGTGAGTGTGAGTTGAATGTTCTTTAGCATGACAAAGAATGTTCGTTTGGGTAGTCCTATAGAATGATAAAGTTCGTGTGGGTACAGCACGTGGAAAGGTAGAAGAGAGCCATTGTTAGCTCATAGTACTCACGTTCAGCCTGGGCAAAGTAACAAGAAAGAAAATTAAAGGTTCGTGATTTTGCCTTTTATATACTCGGTGACGTGATTGAGAGCTGGCTTGTGATTGGACAAGCCAGGGAGAAATGGATTTCAAATCTCAAAGTTTCTGCCTGTTTGTAGCAGCTGCTACAGATACCTCCTTGTTGGAAAGGTTTTTCGGAAGAAAACAAAAAATGTTTATTGAAATAAAAGAAAGGTTCTTTTATGTGTGTCAGTTGTGATTTAAAAAATTTGAAGTAGTGAGGATTTTGTAATATGTCCATCCATGATAGTTGCTTGTAAAATCCGTTATTTTGTCAACACGAGGCTTGTTGCTTGTGACAGTGTTCAAATTTGTTTCATAGTATTGAATATAATTTCTTTAAATTTGAAAGATTCCAATGGAATTTGAAGTCGTTAAGTTGCTCGTTGGTGATGAATTGATTTGTTGACGAGTTTACTTCGGTGGAGTTTGTGAAAAAATAAATGTGTCGAGTGTGTTCTTCTGTGAAGAGTGTTTTAGATGGCTCGTCGCCAGTAACGCGTTTTTGTTGGACTCGACTGTTGAGTAAACAGTTATTTATTTTTCTGTAGAAAAATAAGAATTTTTTTTGTAAGATAATTTTGAGAGGAGAATGTTTTTTGTAGCAGAGAATGTTTGTGCCATGTGTGTAAATGGAGTCGAGTTAAGCCATGTTTTGTTGTTTTGATATCCGAGGTGCGTGTTTAAGACAGTGAGTAATAGTAATAGAAATTGTCTGAGTAATTTGGAAGAGACCGCAAAGGTCAATTTTTTTTAGGTTTTCCCTCTATTGAATTTGGCTGTTAAGGGGTCAAAGTTCAACGATTTAACCTTTAAGAACTCTATCAAACTCCTCCGACAATTTTGTGTCTAAACACTTGAAATTTTAGATATAAGTTCCTTGGACATAGATCTAGCTTAATAACTTGATTTGAGCCCAAAACAATAAATGTTAAGGGGTCATAATAGGGGTCAAAGTTTTTAAAAAATTGACCTCTGCGGTCTCTACCAAATTACTCAGACAATTTCTGGTCTAAACATTTGAAATTTGACATAAAGGGTATTCTTGGATCAAATATTTGAGCTATCAATATATAAATGTATGTATGCATGTTTGCATATCTGCCTAAAACTTTCGACGGAGGCGACAGATTTTCACAAGATCAGTATCGTTTGGAAGCTCCGTCCTTCACACAAAAATATAAAAAAATTGGCTAAAAACATTAATTCTTCACCCTCAACTGGGCACTTTTCTACAGGGAGGGGTCGCTTTTTTCGCCGATATTTTCGAAAGTCATCCCCTCTTTTCGATTGTCTAGCATTAATTAAAACCTATGTCACTACCGGCTTGAAGGGGGTCGTAACAGCAAAGATGTCAGGTGTTTTTCCCGTTCTTTTCCTCCTTCATGGTACGGGTTCAAGCCTGCCTTCCTACAACCACTTTTAAAATTTTTTTGCTCAACATACACCTCCAAACACCCGGGCAACGCCGGGCTGAAATGCTAGTATAGATATATAGATAGATAGACTAGCAATTCCGCCCAGGTTAGCTCGGGCTCTATGTACTGTTCATAAGGTAATGTGCATATGTATACATTAAAAAGTGTGAATATGTAAAGTAATGCCTTTCTGTATAATAGTTTTCCTTAACTACCATAGAGAAAAGACAGACAGGCATTTTCACTTTTATAGATAGATAGAAAGATAGATAGATTGGATGCAATATATAGTAATAATTTAAAAAGTATAAAAAAAAAGATAAAGACTCACGTGCCACCACAGAGAATCGAAACCGAAACGTTCAGCTCACGATTTATTTTGCCTCTGCCGTCAGTGACTGGGCTGTGAAAACATGTTTACTTCAAGGCTAAAAATTAAAACATGAACCAATAGCTAATACGTTAAGCATTCGTAATGCCGGCGTTTGACCTTCACCTGGCAAATTTTATTTTTTTTAAATTTTCACACTTTTGCACCGATTTTCCGGGCTAAAACCCAAATATAAAGTTTTGCATGAATTCAAATACCTTATATATGAAGTTTCATGTCTGTAGACCACAAACTCTAGGAGGAGTTTGGTAGGCAGAATTTGTTAAACAAAAATATATACGTATACATAAATATATATGGAAACAATTTTGTGTTTACTATAAATTTTTTACACAAATATTATGCAAGTATAAATCATGTAGAATATCTTCATGAATATAATTACACGTAATAGTTAACTAAAGATGATTATCCCATTAGAAAACCGAAAAAACTAATATGGAATTAATTAAAATGAATGTGTAAAAGAATATGCAAATCAGCTAGATCTTTTGCTAGTGAATGCAATTCCAAAACCCATATATAAGAAAATTGTATTTTCTTTTTAAATAAATAAGAGTGTTTTTAATATGAACATCAATACACAAAAAGAAAAACGCATTTATAGGAGTATATATGTATTTTAGACATATCTATAAAAGTGAAATTGTCTATGTCTGTGTGTGTGTACATTTCCCTACCAAATTACTCTGCCAGTTTTCAGTTTGCAGACTCGAGATTTGACATAAGGGATATGGAGATTTAGGAAAATCTTTTTAATCGGTTTTCGGCCAGAAATTTGGCTGTTAAGGGGTCAAAGTTTAACGATTTGACCTTTGAAAACTCTACCAAACTCCTCTGCTGATTTTGAATCTAAACACTTAAAATTTTAGATGCAAGTTATCTGGACATGAGTCAAACTTTATATATATATATATATATATATATATATATACATATGCACATAAAGTTATGGACAGTACATAGGGCCCGAGCAAAGCCGGGCTGAACTGCTAGTAAATACTAAAACAATTAGATCTGTTTTTGACAGTTACGCATGTTTGAAATTGTGTTCCTTGTAAGCACAAATAAATTCTGTTATTTTGTTTATGTGTCAAAGACAGAACCAATAATTATTTCAATAAAGCACATTGTATGTTTGCATTATATTTATTTCAAGATGGATGTTTCTGTTTTCAGGTTTTGAGATCTCTGCATACAAACTCCATCGGGAAAGCATAACATGCATCAAATATTCGCCCACGAAAAAACAGTATTTAGTCACTGGTTATACCGATTCCACAGTGATGGTTTGTATTTGCAATTTACATTTAATTAGAAAAAGACAAGTAACTAACAATGGTTTAACAATATTTTTATTTGTAAACTGACTTCTACTGCATCTCTTTCTATTTCTTCCTAACAGACCGTCTCTTACGGCTTTTTTTCTGCATTTTTGCTTCCAACTGTCTTTCCATCTCTGCCTATCCCTATGCTTCTCTTGCTCTTTTTACCTCTGATTGCCTCACTCTCCCTTTCTCTCTCAGATCATCAATAAGAAAAATAAGAAAACAAGAAAGAAAAAGCTGATTGATTACTTAAGCTAGTTTTAGTGTTGCTTAAAAATAAATAATAAAAAAATACAAAAGTAACTGATTGCTGTTTGACCAGTAAAAAATAAAACAGTGAAAAAAATTTCCAATGCATGTTTCGGTGTATCTTGTTTAGTTCTCGACTTTTACTTGTGTGCACATTTTTAGTTTTATTTGTAGTAAAAAAAGCAAGTGTAAATTTTTTTTTTTTGTTGGTTATGTTAAATGTTTTAAGAACAGATGCAACAGATGTAAAAAAAACAATTTAAAGAATTGTGATAATTAAATTGATTGACTTACCGAGAGTTGTTAGAGATCTATCAGACCGGTACAACAACTGTTAACAGCGCGTTATATTTACAAGAATACGTTTGCTTGTAAGTAACGAGGTAATTTTTTGTTGCAAGCTAAACGTCTTCCCCCCCCCCACTCGTCGGTAGGAAATATCGACACATTGCAACGAAAAAATCCGGCTGCGAATTTCAACCAACTTTAGAATTTAATTATTCTCGAGATAAGTCGGAATTAACAACATGGAGGATTCAGTCTCGATGAAGGAACTGAAGCTGAAACAGAAACTTCTTCAACGAAAAATACAGACTACCCTGGAAGGGTTAGAAAAGGAGGAGAAGAGTTCTGAAGAAGTGGTTTCTCTATTTAAACGTGAAATAGAGGACTGGTTAGAAGAGCTGGAAGGAGTCTCCTTTGGCATGGAGGAACACTTTGCTGCAAGGGGAGAAGCAGAAGCTTTGGCAAGCTTAAGTCTAGCTTCCTTCCGCTTCAAATATGAAGCCAGGCAACGTTTAAGTTTTCTGCACAAAGCTGACCAGAGTGAGAACCCAGCAGCCACTTCAATGGAAGGAGATATTGACTCTACTCCAAGTCAGGAGAACCCGGTTACTCCAAACACTGAAAGATTACCACCCTTCGAACCAAAAGCCCATTCTTCATTTTCAGTGGAGCCATTCAAATTAAAATTGAAGGGACCATGCGTTGATGAAAAAGACTTTGAGACCAACAAGAGGAGCTTCAAGGACTTTTTGACAAAATTTGAAAATTGTGCCAAGTCCATTGCGTCTGACACTGAAAAACTCTATTTTTTGAGATGTTCCTTCGAAGGCAGGGCACTCCAACTTATAAATCATCTTTCACCCTCTGACGAAAGTTACTTGATGGCTCTGAAGCTACTGAAGGACCAGTATTTGGACGAGGAGGAGATAAGAGGGGAAATAATTCAGGAAATATTAGATTTTCAGTTGGACAATCCCAAAAACCTGGAAGGATTAAAAAATTTTATGATCAAGACCCAGGCAGATATGTGGGAACTAAGGGCCTCTTATAATTGTGATTTATATGACGATAAGTCAGCTGGAGCGATAATAATCTCACAAGTGTTATTTACGAAATTCCCTCCTGAAATAAGGGAAGAACTGTTACGAATTTCCGGGAGTTCATACCCAACATTGTCTACACTGTTAAAGGAAACCCTAAGTATAGTAAAACGGATGCTGGTTGCCAGAAAGCCGACCAAGATACTAATAGCCAAAACTCGACTCCAACCTAAGTTTAAGCCAGAGCAGACAATTGAAACCTCGTCTCTCAAAACCTTTAATACAAAGTTAATATCCGAGGCAAAATGTGAATTTTGCAAAACAAATAAACATTTGTCCGAAGATTGTGACAGCTATTCTACTCATGAAGCAAGGATAACAAGGTGTAGAGAGTTGCGTCTCTGTTTTCGGTGCCTAAAGAGGTCCCACTTGGGGAATATGTGTCCATTAAAAACATCAAGAAAAATTTGTTGTCATCATTGCAACTTGAAGGGACACATAACTGCTATGTGCTCAACCATTACAAGAAGTATGCAGGTTGATACTTGCCTGCATACAAAGGGCTATGATGATGCTTTCCTGTCACCCATAATTGGCATAATAGTGAAAAGAGGCGAAAAAAAGGTGAAGGTGAACTGCCTGTTGGACACTGGCAGTCAACGGACTTATTTTGACACTTTAATTTTAAAAAAGCTGAATTGCCTCTCCTTAGCCAAGGATAAAAAAATGGAGGTAAAAACCTTTTTAGGCACTAGTCCTAAAAATTTTAAGGAAATCTCTGTGGGATTAAATTTGGTTACTGGGAGAACTCATACTCTCCCAATTCTAGCAACCCAGTTGAACTTATCCTATCGCCTTGAAGGACTTACTCAGATTCTTGGGAATTTAAAAAATCGCAGGCTGGCTGCAAAGTTTGATGCCAAGAGGGATTTGATTATAATAGATGGGTTACTAGGACTCGACACAATCCAGTACCTGGAACCTTTAAAGGTAATCCCTTGCATGTATGGAGTGGCATTCGAGACACAAAAAGGATTAATCCCCTTTGGAAACAGATGTTCTTTTCTCTATAAACACCAGATTAAAAACCAAAAAAGAACACAGATTAATTATGCAGAAGTGTTGGCTAGAACTGCTGAACTTCCACCTGCCAGAATCAATTATGTGGTTCACCCAAAGGAATCCTACCCAGACCCTTTAAAAAATTGGTTCGAAGAAAGTAATGTCCAGCGAGGGTTGGAGAACATGTTCAACCTTGAATCCATTGGATTACCCACTGACAAGAAATTCTCCACCTTGGATGAGGAGAAAGTTAAGCAATTCCGAGATTCCATCACATTTAAAGATGGTCTTTATCATGTGCAACTTCAGTGGTATGAAGATAAAATAAAATAAGTACCTTCGAATCACAATGCTGCTATTCGAGTTCTAGAAAGGGTTACCAAAGATCTGGAGAAGAAAAACTTGTATAATCACTATCTGCAAGTTTTTCAACAACAAGAAGATGAGGGCATTATCGAAGAGATAATTGTGCCACCTGAACAATTTAAAGATTATATATGGATACCTCATAGGCCAGTGTTAAAACTAACTGACCAGACTACTACCAAAGTGAGACCAGTGTTTAATTGTTCATATAAGAATAAGGACTCAGTATCATTGAACGAAGCAGCATATCCTGGAGTAAACCTGATGACAGACATGATAAAATTGATGATCCGATTCAGAACAAACCGATACGCATTGCTAGCTTACATTAGGAAAGCATTTCTGATGATTCGGCTGGCATCTGAAAGGGATCGTAATCGATTTTGTTTTTTTCTAAAGAAAGGTGAAAACTTGCATTGCTACTGGTACAAAACCATTATATTTGGCTTCAATGCAAGCCCCTTTATTTTAAATTATGTATTAAGGTTTCATGCGGATAAGTTCCCTTTGGATGACTGTTCAGAAACATTGAAATCCAATTTTTATATGGATAACTTGGTGAAAACTGCAAATAATGCAGAAAACCTATCTGCCTTGTATACTACTGTGAGAGAACGTTTACAGAAAGGAAATTTTGATTTGCAATCTTGCAATTCCAACTATGTAACACTCCAAAAGAAAATTAAGGCAGATGGAACATTGTCAGGATTCGACTCTGGTTGGGAAAAAGTGTTGGGATATCAATATGACCCTGTCCAAGATTCAATAGATGTTTGCCCACCATCATGCGACGTGGAGGCGTCTACTAAGAGGAAAATATTGTCTGAGACCTCTAAGGTATTTGATCCTTTGTCTCTTTATCTACCTGTGACAGTGCGAGGTCGTCTCTTGATGAGAGAAATATGGAAACAAAAATTAAATTGGGATGATGTGGTTCCTCAAAGTATGAGTTCAGTTTGGAGAACGCTGGCAAAGGATCTGTCCGCGTTAAACACTGTATCATTTCCAAGGAGAGCTTTAGATGAAGGAAAGGATACCAAATTATTTTTCTTTGGCGACGCATCTAAAGCAGCATATGGGTTTGCGGTGTACGCTGTACAGGATGGGAACTCATCCTTGGTCTTTGCAAAGGCAAAAATGGCTCCTCTGCAGGGAAAATCCCTCCCGACGTTAGAACTTCTAGCGGTATTTTTAGCCGTGAAGTGCCTCCCTTTTATAAAGGAGTCACTAAAGGACATTACTATTAAGGATGTCTATGTAATCACGGATGCTCAGGTGGTTCTGTCCTGGATTCTGTCCGATTTTGTCCAAACGAAAAACGTGTTTGTACAACATAGATTACAGGACATAACTCAAATGACAGAGAAAATCAAATGTGATTTCAACATAAAAGTCAACTTTAAGTATGCATCGACAATTGAAAACCCAGCGGATTACATCACCAGAGGTTTGACCATCAGAAAATTTAAGGAAAACCTTTCTCTTTGGTATGAGAGACCTAAGTGGATAAAGCAAGAAAAATCCTCCTGGTGCCATCGTGAATTGGGCTGCCTTTCTAAGGCTCAAATGGAACGGATTAGTGCTCCAGTAAATTGTGCCGCAGAGAATGAGGTGGCTATATCAGAAATCAAACTGGAAAAATTTTCTAGTTTGAGTAAGTTGATCAGTGTGACTTCACTGGTATTTAAATTCGTCAACAGGTTAAGAAAGAGGGAGATGGATCCCGAGTTACAGGCAAAAGCCTACCTGATCAAGACTATGCAAAAACAATCCCTTTCAAGAGAGTTAGACTTCTTGCTAGACCCTGGAGGAAAGAGCATGCCGAAACTGGTCAAGAACTTGAATCTCTTTCTAGACCCCAAAGGCATCATAAGATCAAAAGGAAGAATAGGAAACTCTGAGTATCACTCATATGAAATACAGAATCCTATTTTATTA
This sequence comes from Euprymna scolopes, assembly GCF_053919585.1. NCBI lineage: Eukaryota > Metazoa > Mollusca > Cephalopoda > Sepiida > Sepiolidae > Euprymna > Euprymna scolopes. The sequence goes on along the minus strand of NC_136505.1, from coordinate 80,604,415 downwards.
GGAAAAGAACATTACCTAACAAAATTGATCATTCAAGAATACCACCAGAGAGGCCAACACCTAGGCTTAGCCACTACTCTGAATGAAATAAGGTTAGGCGGTTATTGGATACCAAAAGCTAGACAGGCTATTAAAAATGTGATTGGTACTTGTATGAAGTGTAAAAAATATAATGCCGTTTCCTTCTCAGTACCAAATTCGACCGACTTACCAGCCCCTCGAGTGAATTTTGTCAGGCCTTATTTATATACTGGTGTGGATTTTACCAGTCATATCTATGTTAAAGGACAAGAAAGAGATTACAAAATGTACATTCTTCTTTTTACATGTATGAGTATTAGGGCTGTGCATTTGGAACTGGTTCCAGATATGACTGTAAAATCATTTATTCAAGCATTCATTAGGTTCACGAACGCGAATGGAATACCCACGCACCTTTATTCGGATAACGCTCGCACATTCAATGCTGCTGTCAGAATAATTAACCGGGGGATGCTAGCGGACTAGCGGACGAATTCAAAGAAAGATTCAGTTCTTATGACTTGAAGCATTGTACGATTCCACTGTTTTCACCTTGGTATGGTGGTAGTTGGGAAAGGTCTATCAAGACCATAAAATCCTGTCTATATAAAACAATAGGAAGAGGTAAAATAGACTATTTTGGCCTACTTACAATTTTGTCTGACGTGCAAAGGGCAGTAAATAGCCGCCCCCTGACATATAGGAGCTCTGAGGACTTTGAGCTAAATATCTTAACCCCTAACTCTCTCATGAATGCGAATATTGGTCAGGGAATAATGATGAGGGTTGAAAACCAGGACCTGGAAACAATGGACCCTCTAAGTCGAAGTGAATTGATTCAAACCCTGCGTTCCCGGGAAGAAAGCCTAACTAAATTTAGGAAGGTTTGGAATGAGGACTATTTGTTGAGTCTCAGAGAAAGGGTTCTGAGCCTAGCTGATTGTTCTTTTGAAGATAAAGTAAAACCAGGGGACATAGTGCTCATAAAAAGCCCTCTGAAGACGAGACCTTTCTGGTCTCTAGGTGAAGTTCTGCAGTTAATCCAAGGAAGTGACAATATAGACATATATTCTATTAAACATCTCTTTCCTCTGGAATTCTCTCCACAGCCTGGAGAACCCGACCCTATAAGCATGGAACCTCCGAATTCACAGGATATGAGTCAGGACCCACAACGGAGGGAGAGTACTACAATTTGGATCTGTCCTAGCTGTAACAGACCTGAGGATAGCAGACCTATGATAGCCTGCGATAGATGTAATGACTGGTTCCACTTCAGCTGTGTGGGTCTAACTGAAGCACCACCAGAAGATGAACAATGGTTCTGTTCGACTTGTGACCCTCAAGGAGTTGTACCTGGTAGACCCAGTTTATCGGGAGTCTAAATGAACTTTTATTCGCTTAATCAAGATTTTTTTTTAATTTTTTTTGTGGGGAATGTGTGATAATTTAATTGATTGACTTACCGAGGGTGGCTCGGTGGGAAGGGAAAGACACTCATGGCTGTGAACGGGCCGGCCTGGTGTTTGTTAATGAAGAAAATAGGATGTCTATTCCTTATAGCTTAAATAGACATTCCAGTCTCATTTCAATCTCGCTGAACGAGAGATTGAGACTATAAAAAGAGTCACCTTTGTAGGCTTGTTGTTGTTGTAGTTTTGTTCTAGTCGTTGTTAGAAATCTATCAGACCGGTACGACAACTGTTAACAGCGCGTTATATTTACAAGAATACGTTTGCTTGTAAGCAACGAGGTAATTTTTCATTGCAAGCTAAACGTCTTTTCTTCCCCCCCCCCCACTCGTCGGTAGGAAATATCGACAGAATGTAATCAGGGGTAATAATTTAGGCTGGGGTATTTATCTCTCTTCTTAATAATTATTTTAATTCTATCTAAGCGTGTTAATGTAGCTGTTAGTATTTATTTAATCATGATTTATGTAAAAAAGAAAAAAAATTAAATATTGTGGTTGACAAAAGTTTAATATTTCTTCATCGTCATGTTGTGGTAAGAGTTTTAAAAAAAGACAACTCGATATTTGCTGGAAACAAAATATATTGAAAAACAAAAAAGACACAACTCGATATTTGCTGGAAACAAAATATATTGAAAAACAAAAAAGACACAACTCGATATTTGCTGGAAACAAAATATATTGAAAAACAAAAAAAAAATCAAATGCAACAACACTATTTGAGTGAAACGATAAAATTGTTGCCCTAAAGAAAAAAAAAACATTACAGCTTTATTTTAAAACTTTTGTTGAAAAAATCAATTCAGGTAACTTGACTATGTAGTAGAGCTGAAATCTATTCAATGTAGTCGCCTTCAACTTCAACGGTCTTTATAGTAAATGAAAGAATCCATTGTTATCCTAAAAAAAAAAAAAACGTAAAAAGAAAACATATATATCATATGTTGTGTGTCGGTCATATTGATTTTTGCACGTCATATGCATTTTATGTAGGTTTTTAATAATTTTAATATAGAATAGAAAGGTCTTTGTGAGCAAGTGATCTTATATATCATATATGTTAGAATTAAATCCTTCAAACGTTTAAGTTTTAATATAAATGAGGTAAAATATGTAAAGTTTAGACAGCATTTTAAAATTTCGATAACAAACAGAAAATGATGACTTTTGCAGAATGTAAGCTGATAAAATAATTTTATGGCCAGTATATGTAAACGATGAAAGCAATTGGAATTTCAATCTTTACTGGCAAATAATGCAGTGGTAATTTTTAAACATGACTGGTTAATCGCAATCAAACATCGATTTGTCTAATACATTTCTATTTAAGCTTTGTAAGAAATTAATTCATGCATTATTATTACAATGCATAACAATTGCATTATGATTGGCTAATCATATCTCTTGATTATCCGATAAAAATAACGGTGACTTTCTGAAAGCGTTTATTACTGAAATAATTATTTGGTAATATGTGATCGATGAAATCAATTAGAATTTCCCTTTCATGTAAAAACCAAAAAGCAAAAATTTCTCTAATTCACTAGCTAATGAAATAACGATTTGTCAGATGCAATGCTCTAGTGGTCTAACTTTAAGAATTCTTTGACTTAGTTTTATATAGTGTTATATATATAGTTTTATAGCATAGTGTTACCTGTGGACAGGATTCAATATTTAAATTTTGATTTCACCCAAAAAACTATCATTAATCAAGTACTGAAATTGAAATCAAAACTCTTAGTGAAAAGAAAAAAGAAAAAATGTCAACAATGAGTAACAGTGAGAGAGTAAAGAGTAACAAACTATAAAGAAGAGTTTTGTTTTGATACTCCATGCAGAACAATATGAAAAAAAAAAATACATATGTAAAAATATGAACAGCCCTTAAAAAATTTAAAAAGCAACATACAAAAGAAAATCTAAATGCAATCAAGAAGTGTAGTTCATCAAATATTTAAAGAAGCCAAACTTGGAGACAATGCTTATCGAAAACATAAAACAATACGGAAATGATAAAGTGGCAAAAGCAGTACTGCAATAAAATGTCTTGTAAGAAATAATAAATAAAAAAGTATAAAACAAAAAGAAATCCAATGTTCGCGGTATGTTCCAGGTTCCCCGGACTGGGTCTTGCCGTTCTGCTTCTTTCAGGAGCTCTTCCATCATGGCGACCGTTCTTTCTCCCACCTTATCATTCCATCCTCGTCCTTCGGCGTGTCTCTTTATGTAGCTGCATGCTGGTCTAAGCTAGCCAGCAACGGGGTAATGTCCGATCAACTTTCCGCATATGGAAAAAAGTTCACGTCTGTTGAGCTCCTGCTTCAGTTGTGGGATATCATTTCCCCTGCGAAACTCTAGGCTGCCTGACGCACCTCGTTTCAGTTTTAGGTCCAAAGCAGCCCCTCCGTCTAATTTTTCATGCTCTTTGGCGACCAACCCGAACCTCTTCAAATGAGCTACCACCTCCTTGGCAGTTACCAGTCTCATTCACCAGAATGTCGTCTATGTATGAGCTCACTACCCCATCTCCCTTTCCTATTGTCTCTAGAATCTTCCTGAGGATAGTTGACATAATCTTGGGTGCCGAATTTAACCCGAACCCCACTCGCGTAAGGCAGTAGGTTTTGCCTTTTTACTTGACTAACTGATATTTCCAGAGCTTCTTGGCAACATGGAGTTTCAAATAGGCAGATTTTAGATCTACCAATGTAGATGCGCCATTCATCTGCCTCCATTCCCTAATGGTCTCACTGCACACATCTACGGTGTCGCCTCCCGTATGGCACTTAACATAGCTCTTGGAAATCCAGGACCGGTCTTACTTTCCCTTTAGTTGTTTGCAGAACGGCCATCAACGGCAAAATGCCCGACTCCACATCATCGGTCCAAGGCATCAGTATCCCCTCCTCAATCCATCGGTCAACTTCCTGCTCAAACTCTTTTCTTGCCACTCCTCTAAGTGAATTTGTGTAGCACGCCACCCTGTTTGTCAGCGATGGCGCTTGATGTTTCCATGCCCACTCCACCGTCCACCGCTCTCCGTCGAATTCGGCTCGGAAGTCCTGATCTTTGATCGACAATTTTCTTTCCTCCCCGGCCTTGTTGATCCCTCTGGGGGCGTTCTCCGTCACCGTGCACTCAGCTAGTCCGAACCTCACATTGTCACATGTGATGGTAACACCTCCAAGGCGGCATATAACATCCATTCCAATGATGGCTTGGACGCCAGGCACCAGGCACCAGGCGATTAGTGACAATTGCATGGACCCTCATCCGACATTCAGCAATATCAATAGTGACGGTCTTCCTCCCTCGACACTTCACTCGCGACCCATCGAATGCCACTACTTCACCCTTCCCTTTCCATCTTCCGACAAGGGTAGTGTGCACCATGGTAGTGGTGCAGTCAGTGTCAATCAGGGCCATAACTTCCCGTCCTTCCACCGCAATCTTCTGTTTGGGCATCTGCTGCGGGTGCGCCTCTATTCTCGAATCAGGGCGGCTGCTGGCGCGTCGGCCTCCCCTCGCCAGTTTCCCGAACTTGTGCATTTTACCACTAAATGGCCTCTTCGATTGCATTTGTAACACACTGTCCGTTGCAAGAACTTCCTGCAGTCTCTTCTCATGTGTGGTCCCCCGCATTCGAAGCATGCGATCCCCGGGTTTGGCAGATTCCTGCCCACATCCTGCTGTACCGTTTCTGTCATTCCTCCAGGCTACGTGGGCTGGGTGCTCACCAGGATTTTTGCAGTTTTAAGCAGCTCACTCACATCCAGCGTCTCCACTCCTGGTACCTGCTGCAACCTTTTCGATATCTCTTCCGGGAATCCGGTAACAAAAGTCATCTTGACTACGTGACTCGTGGCATGTCCCCTGATGCCCGACAACTCAATCAATCTCCTTATCTCATTCGCGTAGACATCAACAGATTCACCAGTCCACCTCTTCTCTTTCAACTTATTAAAGGCCTCGAAAGGCCCCTCTGCAAAAGCTTCGATCAGTCGACCCTTGATGGCGTCTGCGTCACCCTGTTCCCGCTCGCTGAGCTCCAAATAGAGGGCCAGTGCGTCCCCTTCTAGAAACAGTGGTATTACTGCAGCCACATCATCCAGCTTCTGAATCCTTGCTACAAGGTCCACTTTTTTAAGCCACGCCACCACATCACCGTCGCCATTAAAAGGCTTAATCATGTTGCTTAAGCCTGCATTGGCCATCGCCGAAATAGCTTGAAGTAAAATGGGGGGGGGTCACCTCAAATACACAAACGGAATGTTCAAGAAAGATTATCGCTACAGTCCTCTATCTCTACTCTTGTTGCCTTCTCTCCTGGCTGATTGGGAATAATCTCCCAGCACCGAGAAATGAACATCGTTTTATAGTTTCCATCTTCACGCACACACGAGATTATGCGAGAACGGACGAAATAAAAATGCTGGCCGCCATGTTTGTTTTTCCTTTTCTTCGCCTGAACTCACTCGCTGAGCACCCACGGTAAGACTTCTTTCTTCCTTCTAACCACAATTATCTAATTCTCTGTTACGAATTCCAGAAGATCAAAGAAAAAGAAGAAAAAACAAATTAATTTGAAAAGATATTCCTCAAGATTATAACCAGCCCTTCATAATGGATGAACTTCAAGATTCTATATCAAAGACCCATAACACAGCTGTTGAATTGGACGAAATACCTTTTGAGCTGATAAAAAATCTCCCCTAAATATCTACTATCCATTTATAATGATTTATAGACAGTATGTAACATCTCCAAACAGTGGAAGCAGGTTATCATACTTCCCATAGCAAAACCCCCAAACAATTCAGATACCAAAAAGTACAGACTTATTATGCTGATAAGCACTGACCTATAAAATTCTGGAAAGAATAATAAATGGTAGATTAACAAGGCACTTAGAAGAAAAACTAATTAATTATAAATATTCAAACCAGATTCTCCAGAAATAGAAATGCAAGCGACCAACTAGTCTGGCTGGAAACCTTTCTCTGAGATGCTTAACTGCCATTTGACATATGGAAATCTGACATGATGAAAGATTTAAAATCACTTGCTTTAAAAGGAAGATTACCCTAATTTATAAACAACTTCCTAACAGCCAAAACCTTACAAACAACAACAGACAACACGTTCTCAGAAATAAAGATTGAGGAGATCGCATCCTATGTGGGAAGCGTATTGTTATATATAATATAAAAAAAATCAATAGTATTGCAAAACCTCTCAAACTTGAAGGATGCTTATATATAGATGACATTTTGATCTGTTATTCACCCAAAAAACATTAAGACGATCAGGTGACAACTACAACACTGCTTAAATAGTTGTTTAATTTCTTTTTTGACTCCAAACCAACATTTATTTGCCATATAAAGCAACTAAAATACAACAAAGTCTTCCCATTCATACGAATCGTGGCACACACTGATTGTTTGCTGATAAAAGCACATTATCAACATTATATTAAAACTTTAGCATGCTCTAAATTAGTGAATCATATGAAAATAATAGAAACCATACACCATCAAAGAATTATACTGGCTGCTTTTCCAACAGCTTTGGTGGAAAGTTTGTATGTAGAAGCAAACGAACCTCCTTTCGCTCTACAAATACAGAAACTTGCATTACAATACTGTACAAAACTAAAACCATGCCCATTAAATCCAGCTCACAATATTATATTCAAACCAATGTAGAAAAAAATTATTTCAAAGAAAAATAAATGCAGTAACGCCTTTTGGACTTTGAATGAAAAGTATAATAGATGAAGCTAACATCTCAAAAACATGACACTATAAAACCAACTATTGTACCCATAAAACAGGCAAAAATGGAACTCAATAACTTTAAAAATTCTATACACTGATACATCTTTAAGGAAGCTCTAAATGAAATTCTAAATATATATGACACCATATTTATAAA